>NW_014039920.1:47280-53724 GCF_001186125.1 Sphaeroforma arctica JP610
CACAGCCACACCTGAAAATAATAAAATTAACCACTGGACACATACGCAAACAACTGAGAAATACTCATACAAAGACAATGAGATCACCAGTCACACATTTAGTAACTTCAGAACAACTCATTGGCAGTATGCGTGGTGCAGCCCAGCCACAGACCAACGAAGTGAACCACACTAACAGACATACCCGCGTACACCCACATGCACCTCAGCAGTGGATGTTGGTATCAGGCCTTGAGCGAATGTTTTGCTGTGATAAGTATCAGAACGGCTTAACATCAATCTTGTGCACACAGCTATAAATACACACGTATTGGTAAACAGGCATATACACCTACGCACAGCACTCGTCATCCAAGACACAAAACATAACTCCCACATACGCGAACGCACCTCTACTGTGGATGTCATGCCAGGGCTCTCTTGGGCCGTGTTCAGCTGTAATGAGCGGCCATACATTGTGAAAGTCACCCTTGTGCACACCCTGCAATGTGTGGTAGATGGGATGGGTGGGCGTATCGTACCTGGCAGGACACAGGTAAGCATAAGAGAAACGAATCAGTCTATGTAATGCATAGTTGGTAAATAGAATGGGTATGCGGTCCATGCTCACCATCGTATTGGTCAGAATAAAAGGCACGTGTGAAGTTATGCATATGATTGATTATAGTTATTTGGATATATATACATATATACATACATACATACATACATACATACATCGCACACACACACACATATATATATATATATATATTATATGAATATATAAATGCATACATACATACATATATACATACATACATAAATACATAAAATACATACATACATAATATGCACTGGTATCAAGGTAAACACAGGAAACACAGGTAAGGCCTACGCAAAAACGCGGTGAATATCAGGGATTTGAAAACCATAACTGCCATTGGGTGGACAAACTGACCAAATAAACATACAGCATACTGCAAACTACGAACGACAAACGTGATTAGTCATCTACGGACATGTTTTGCTCTATATACATTATTTCCATAGATGTCACCAAAATGGCGCATGTGTGTATTCACATACATCAGCACATAGACAATTAAAATAGACAGTAATCAATACATATGTATGACAACACACCAAACGCACCAAAAACACTTGTATGAAACCACACTGAAATATGTATGTAGCACCCTGCAACACAGACATGTACCGTGGTCCGTGTGCGAATAAAAGGTGAAGTTACCTGCCATCACATAGATCGAGTCCACCCATGTAAGAAATGGTACGGCGTCTACCAGGCAAGTGGCTGGGAGCGTCCATGATCACAGACTTCTGGTGGTGCGTGAAGCAGAACTGCGTGAACTTACCGTGCGAGTGGTACCGGGAGGCCAGCTTGCACTTAACATTCTCTGTAGGGGATAGTTGAAGCATATAGTAACAAAACTTTAACACATAAAAATGTATATACACTTGGTTATACACATAAAACTATGCAGATATAGGCACGATGGCCCTGCGACTTGCATCGTGATATATGCTTGCGTTTCCAGTTCTCTCGAGGAGAATTAAGGAGTTCGGGGCGAATGAAAATGTATATACATCAAGTACACTGCGTTGAACGCAGAACCGGGACTGGGTGAGAATACCGTGCTAGTTATAGAGAGATACGAGTATACTAATCACGTTCTGTGTGTGGATAGTAGATAGGCTGGGGGCAAGTGATTTGTGGATGCAGTGATGTATCTACACTTGATACACTCGGTATGGTTAATTTAAGAGGGGGATTTAACTGTCGGTTCATTTAAGAGGGGGATATAACTGTCTGTTAATTTAAGAGAGGGATATAACTGTCCGTTAATTTCAGAGAGGAATATAACTGTCTGTTTATTTAAAAGGAGAATATAACTGTCTGTTAATTTGAGAGAGGGATATAACTGTCTGTTGATTTAAGAGGGGGGTATAGCTGTCTATTAATTTAAGAGGGGGATATAACTGTCTGATAATTTAAGAGGGGGATATAACTGTCTGTTTATTTAAGAGGGGGATATAACTGTCTGTTAATTTAAGAAAGGGATATAACTGTCTATTTGAACAACAAGAGAAGACGGCAAGTTGACAATATTGGCGCTCGATAAAGCAACGGATGTCGTCAATCGATGATCCCCAGTTAAGAGTGTTATGTATACAGACTGGTACAGATTATCAACTACTTTCGTCCAATCCCGTAAGTGGGTAGGCACCAGAACAACATTTACAAGCAAACACCCCAGAGCCACTGAACTCCAGCACGGACTTCCAGTTTGTTAGTATTTCCCCCCTCAGGGAACTCACACACGCACACTGACTCGAACTTCCTCTCTGTTTTGTTTTTTGTTTGTTTTCGCTCACTCCGAACACTCACACACACACAGTCAGCCTGACTCACCCATATCGGCGAAGTATATATTGGTCTCCTCGTCATGAGTGCCCATCATTCCCTCCAATTCCACCTTGCCGCCTTTTTTGGTCGTCTTCTCATTCCACACCAGCATGCACACCTTGACGCCTTCGCCCGCCTTTTTCTTAATGATCTCACCCAAAGTGATAGGGGCCACACCCTCACCCCTGACCAACACTACTTCAGTCCACACAGACCACCCTGTCGGTATATAGTGTGTAATTGAAAGTGAGACAATCGATCGCATGATTGTATCTGTGCACGTGCACACGATTGCTTGAAAGAGGACAAGATATAGTGGTTTTAAGTGTGTACGGAGTGCCTCTGGACCACTTCCGGTCCACACAGGCCGTCCTGTCACTATACAGTGTATACTTGAATGTGGAGTAATCGATCGTGTGGTTGTGTGAGAGCACACATGTGGGGATGCATCAAGATATATATGGATTACAGGTATGTCTGTATAGAGCACTTCTCCGACCTTAGAAGAGCATCCTATCAATATACAGTGTATACATGCATGTGAGATGATTACTTGCAGGATTGTAAGTACATGTGCACGTGTACATGAACGATTGTAACGGACCGAACACTTGAGAATGTACATGTATCAGAGACCTAAATAGCTCTACATGATTGCTTAAACCTACCAGTGAACCAATATAGCTCCATATGATTGTTTTTACAGGCAGAATACATATAGACATGCACACTACCAGTGATTTGAATATTGCTCTATATGATTGTATATAAAGGTACACTTCATATTGACAAGTACACCTACCAGTGACCTAAATATAGCTCTATAATACTGCTTGCACAGGTACAATACATATTGACATGCACACCTACCAGTGACCTGAATATAGTCCTACAATATTGCTTGCACAGGTACACTACATATCGGCATGCACACCTACCAGTGATCTAAATATAGCCCCAAATAATTCAACGTACAGGTACATTACATAATGACATGCACACCTACCAGTGACCTGAATATAGCTCTATATGATTGCTTGCCCAGGTACACTACATAGGGGCCCGCACACCTACCCGTAATATATGTCTGCTTGTAAAGTATACTATATATGTGCATGCACGCGTACCAGTGATGTAGATGAAGCTCTCCGCCGCCATCAGGTGGTCGTACAGTTCCATCCAGCACTTGCCGTGTGCGTATGTTTTACCATCTGAGCGCGTGATCACCGGCAACTCCCCCTCCTCATGATGCGCGTCTTGGTACAGATAGCACTTGCCATTCTCGCGCATAGGGAAGTACGTATCAGGTACCTCGATGTCGTCCTCAGAGTCCGTATAGTGGATGGACAAGTGTATCTCCCCACGGCTTTTATCAGCATCGGCTGGGTACGGGTACGGTGAGACGAAAAAGAAAGCTGATTGTAAGCTATGTATGCGTAGATACAAGTACATGGATACACGAGTACATGGACACATGAATACATGAATACATGAAAGCTTACAAGTGTGTGTAGGTATGTGTATGTGTAAGTGTATGCGTATGAGTATGCGTATGTGCATGTGTATGTGTAGGGGCAGCACTTACTGCTCTCGCGCAAGCATGCGTGTCTGGTATCACCTTGCCATCATAGCAATCTACCATAATCCGCATTGAGATGGACAAAGACAGATTTGATTGGGTGTGCATAGCCTCATGTATTCTATATACGCAGACATATTTATGTATACTTGACGTATCAAGATCAATAAATCTTATAATGGTATCGGCTTGGTATGGTTGTGAGTACACATGTCGAGTCGTAGGTGTGTATGAGTTTGGGAGTAGCCTCGTCAGTGCAGATATGAATGTATACATATATATACACGTACAACAGTGTGTAAATACATACTAATCTGCTTAGATCTAATCACACAGATTTAGGCTCACCTTCTTTCTCACTAACTTACAAAAAGTGCATGCATACAAATCTCCACAGATCTGTATACACGGGTATGGCCTCACCTTCCTCCTCTCTAATTTACAATATGTTCGTGCATATGAATCGATAAAGATCTATACACACAGGTTTAGACAAACCTTCCTTCTCTCTAACTTATTGCTTATGTACACATATGAATCTATATAGATGACACTTTCCTCCTTTCTAATTTACAATATAGGCATGCCTACGAATCTATATAGATCTATACCCACAGATATAGAAACACCTTCCTGCTCTCTTACTTACAATATTTGGATACCCATGAATCTACACAGATCTGTACACACAGATCTGTACACACAGGTATAGACGCACTTTTCTACTCCAAAATTACAATAAGTATATGAATATGAATCTATATAGATCTATAGAAACGGATGTAAACATACCTTGTTTCTTTTTACTCTCCGCCAGTGGAAACCATCCCTTGATCTTATCGCCCTTCAGCAAATCTGCGGCATCAATAACAACATAGCCCAAGGTGTCTACGCCAATCAAATCACTGTCTTTGATCTTGAACACAACATCCTCCATATCCATGTTGATCTGAAAAAGGACGAGAAGGATATATATGGATTGGCCAAAAATGCCTTTTTTTATGCTGAACACAAGACGAATGTATCAATAGGGTTAGAAGATAACAAACAGGAAGACACATACACGTACGAATACACTATAAATATATATATATATATATATATATATATATACACATACACACACACACACACATATATATCTATATATACTTATATATTCATAAATTTGTACAGGCACAGACACAGGCACAGACACAGGCACAGACACAGACAATTAGAATACATATCTACATCTACACACACACAAACATACATATCTTTATAAATATATTCATTTACATGTGCATTTACACATATATACACAAACATACATATCTTTATAAAAATATTCATTTACATGTGCATTTAAACATATATACATATACATACATATCTACATAAACATACGTACACACACACATACATATGCCCATACGTACATACATGCATCCATAGATAGACACACACTGATATTATATATATATATATATATATATATATATATATGTATATATATATTATATATATACTATACATACATATATATATACTATATATATTTTATACACACATATATATATACTATTTATAAATAGTATATATACTATATATATATATATATATATATTGCGAGTAACCTATTTAGTTCACCAACGGTTTTAGAGTGAATAGCCTTATACTTTATATCACCAAAGTAGTGTAATCGCTTACAAGGTATTGAGGACTGATCAACCCATAACCTTGTCCTATATAGTCTTGACTAGATATTGCCTTTCGCTGACACAACATCCCTCCGAGTGCCCCGTCTCCTCTGTAGTCCGTCACTCGTCACCTATATATCTTACACTACTTTACACTTCTCGCTACCTTACAGTTTGCGTCTTGTGCTATTGGCCCCACACGTAGCGAATCAGCTGTTTACATAAAACCAACACCATAAGACGCACAACACCGTCCCTTCACCCTAAAACTAACCCCTCCTACACCCGAGCCATCAAGCATGACTCAGTAATGCACATGAGTCATCAAAATGGCTCACTACTACACGTGAACCACACATACTTTGCAATATATATATATATATATATAAACAGACACACAGACACAGACACAGGCACATACACAGACACAAACACAGACACACACACACACACATATATATATATATATATGTATATTTATATACTTATTTGCACAGTCACAGACAGAGACACAGGCAGACATATATATATATACATACATACATACATACATACATATGCATATATATGCACACATACTCACATACATATCTATAAATAAATACATACATACTTACATTTTAAATAGAAACACATATATATAGATACACACAGGCACACACAGACACAGTCACATTTAGACACAGACACGACACAGACACATACATACATACGATTATATATATGTACACACACACATACACACACCCATATATATATATATATTTATATATATA
>NW_014039919.1:0-10582 GCF_001186125.1 Sphaeroforma arctica JP610
GTATATATATATCTATACATACAACTATACACACACACACACACACACACACACACACGCACACACACACACACACACATATATATATATATAATATACAGAAAAAACTTGCACATATGCATACCTCACGGTGTCCAATCTCATGGGCATTTTGTGGGCGCACTCGCACGGCGACCTTAAAATTCCTTGCGTCTGGAGAGGTTGTTTTGAACCCTCCTTTAGTAGGGGTGGACAACACATCCCGACCCCCGGTTAGCATGGCACACATCACTGCGGTGAGCGCTCAAAGGCTTCATGTAGTGTATATAAGATACTTCATATACTGGTCATACACTCATATGCTACCTAACGACTGCTTTTACGTTAATGTTTAGCGCGAAGTATGGAAAATAACCAACGAATAGAGTATTCAGAGACGCATGTGTTGAATTAGTATAGCAGATATCCCTGACCGTGTGAACTATCCCACGTGAACTACGACAAACATCACCGACTTCTCATGCTAGAATGGCATGGCATTCACAACAACTCATCAATAGCAGATAATGACTCGTGGATTTCACTTTAAACTCTGCTATTTACTATATAACTAATATCTATTTACTCTTAGGCATTGACACGTCTACTCGACTACTGCTACTACTTTTTATTTTGAATACCTATGCACTATTCATTTATTTACACAATATTACTATCCACAACATAAACAATGATAACATGAGATGGTATGTATTTAGTGAATATGTATTACGTAACGAGTTAGAGCAGATGCTGTCAGCAGTCTCATCAGGCCCTCAGAGTCTCAGCAGTGACTTTCATTTTATATTTATTATTATTTGGTTTTTGGTCGTCAGAGCATCAACGGACAATCGCGCCTTTTTCCACCAATGAAACCGTTTCGTAGTTACGGTAATCTCAGATTACGCCGGCCGGCTAACGCCTATTCGTTTTGCACACCCCTTGCTGCAGTAGACGTTTAGCGGAAACGCAAAAACGTTTAAACGCTTTTTTCAAAAACGTAGAAAAGATACTCTGCTCACTCTCTTGGTACTAGTCTCTGAGCGGATATACGTTAATATAAACATAAAAGTTTATTTATTCAAAAAGCGGTTTATTTAGTGGTGAGGTATTTTAGCTCTGTATTTTATGGGTCTATTTTTTAGAGGGGGCTATACTTTGATATTACGGCTCACGGCTGTTTCCAGTTTCGTAGACCTCCTCGATATGTTGTAAATGTCTGTGGCTTGCTTTCGAGTCAAAATCTGACTTATCACTTTAACAAGTAGTCTCCTGTGATTATAAATACATAGTGTGTCATATTTTCTTTGATTTCATCGCATCGTTCGGCACGCTCTACCAGAGCCATAGAAGCGATTGTGATAGAGAAACACCGTTGAAAGGCACCTTCCATACAATACAACCGTATGAACACCCGAAATTTCCTTTCCACACGTGCAGTCCATACAGTAAACAATTAACAAAGTCAGAATGAGCAGTACACAGGAGTCTGTCGCCGCTGAACAACCAAATTCGTCTGCCGTCACTCCCACCAGTGCATCTCGTACCGTATCCACAATAGACAATCCCGAGGAGGTGAGTATTGAAGAGTTTTTAGTCTGTCTTTCAGCAGCGATCGATACTCAATTGTGCAATTATATGTGCACGCGGTTGCATGTAGATTTGATTTATTGATTGTACCCATAACTCTAGTTTTATATATATATATATATATACGACACACACACACACACACACACACACACACACACACACACACACACACACACACACACACACACACACACACAANATATATATATATATATATATATATATATATATTATATATATATATACACGTACGGTGTATGATATATATATATATATATATATATATGTGTGTGTGTTTGTGTGTGTGTGCGTGTTTAAATATACGACGTTGTTTCTATTCTTCTGATGTCCACATAGGATCGTTTGAATGCCCACGCCTATCATTTTCTATTTCTCGGCAATCGACTTGTTTATAGTATTTTGCTGTAAAAGTTCCTGTGACTGGAGGTAGCGTGTCTGCCATGCCATGTTCTTCGTTTTCAATCTAGCAACAACTGCCTAGATGCAACTGGAAAATCAAATTATGCAACTCTTTGAATATATACATCGTAGATATTCGAAGTGTGTGTGTGTGTGTGTGTGTGTGTGTGTGTATGTGTGTGAACTCATTCAATCTATCTCTGCGCTGAGCACTAATACAGGACATACCCATGCCTCGTTTACTATTAAATATCGCCCTTATCGCCCTGAAGACCCATACACATGTTGATTGACCCTCTTTCTCGCCAGCCTAAGATATATAGTTTTGACAACAGGGTATTCAACAGCGTATGCTATCGTTTTCTTCGAATCTTCAACTAATATTAGTTGATCTGATATCCCTGTATTCTGAATAGGTAGCAACCGATGTCCCCCACACAACTGACGAAATCGCCACCGCCTATCCCGCTTTGGCCGATGTTGCGGATGTACCAGTAGCAGCCCCTACCGAAACCGGTCAGAATGGTTCTGTTCCTAGTAGTAGTTCACCCACTACCGCTGCAATAGAAGGAGACAAGGATGAGTCTGTACTCACAGATACAGGGTCAGTCGACGATATCACAACCGAGGCGTCAAGTCCCCGGGGTATGAACACGGGCGATGCCAGCATGAAACCCTCCGAGGGCATCGGCATGTCTGGGGACGATAGTGATCTTATCATAGCGGAGATGAAGTCTGAAGAACCCGAATCACCCACTATGTCTAACCCTTCGCTTGTCGAGGTCATGGCAACTGCTTCAACAGCAGGCACGGCTAGAGATGCCACAGGCGTGGATGAGAACGCGTCTGATATTGATACTTCCTCGCAGATCGGGCTGATGCGCGATGCTATGCCGAGTGGTGGTAGTGAGACCGACGCAGCAACAGATACGGTTGAAGGTACGGTTGATACAGAGAACGCTGTTGAATTGGCTACAGGCGGCGGTGCTATACTTTTTAACGCTCAGCTACTCAATGCCAACGAGGACATGAATGCTAATGAACTCGGGTCCAATATGGCCAACAAGAGCCTCGCTATGAATCCCAGTACGACGGAGTCGGGTATATACCCTGTGATAACCCCAGGAGCAGACAGTACTACAGCCTCGCAGTTGGGCTCGGACACGGTTGTGATTGCATCCACGACCTCCACTGTAGTGGCATATGGGGTTGTGTGTGCAAGGGGCAGCGACGCATCAAACACATCCGATGTGGTATGGTACAAATGCCCAATGGCTAGCGGTTGTAGGTGCCAGTTGTTGTATATAGACAAGAGTCGACTGGTTTGAGTGTATGAGTGTCTGATGTTACATGTAGACAATTGCGGTGTAGTGGCAGCATGGGAACATCAACCCTGCTGTGAGTCGCATTGTGCTGCGAGTAGCTGAGGTTTTATGGTGCAGTAGGGTTTCTGTGGTGTTTTAGGAGTTCTTCAGTATGCAGTTTTGTTGTGAGTAGCCGAGGTTTCATGATGTATTTTAGGGGCCAGTGGTGTTTTAGAAGTGTATTAGATTGATGCTTTGTTTAGGCCTTGTGTTTGCGATGTGTTGTTGTATGTGTCCAGGTGAAATGATTTTATGGTGATTCCAAGATTTCTGCCATTCCTGATTTCTGGTGCAACTCCAGAAATTGTCTGACCGCAAACATCCACACAGCCTAGTGACTCACTTCGCTCGTACTTAAACGTTAACTCCTGTAACGTTCTGTTTGATCATGTACAGGGCTGCACAAGCAGCATTTGTAGGCAAGGATACAACCCCAGAAATGGCACATCGCATTCATCCACACGAATCTATCCACCCACATCACTCATACTTGCACTCACACTCGCAATAGAGTATGTGCTGGATCTTTTATGTACAGGACAGGACAGCCAGCGCGATCGGCAACAGTATCCCTTCAGTCATACTGGATCACATTCATCCACACTACTTTGTCTACTTACAAACCTTATCCCACACAAACCCATACTCACACACCCAACACACACACGTGCACCTTCCGGCACCTCTATGAGCAGGGCAGTACAGGCTCCGTGATTGATAAAGGTGCCACACTAGATTTGGTGGACCGCTCGGGCTCAGGTATCTCTCAACGAGCCATGGCTCTGGCGGGCGGGAGGGCGGCCTCGGGTATAGAGAATGCCGACGACTTGGCCCGCAGTCATGTGTCGTATAGAGACCAAGTGCCTGTGGTGGTGCCTGGTGATGAGGATGCGGAAGCGTACAAGAAGAGCCTGCACCTGCTCAGTCAGGCGAGGAAGCGACATACGCTGCAGTCATTGCATGCTGTCCAGCTGACGGGCGTTCTGCCTGTCACCAAGGTTAGTGGGTGTGTGCGTGGGTGTGCGTGTGTGCGTGTGTGCATGTGTGAGAGAGAGCGTGTGTGCGTGTGTGCATGTGTGTGTGTGTAAGAGAGAGCGTGTGTGCGTGTGTGTGTGTACAACAGTGCAACAGTATGTATTTATAATTCCATCAAGAAGTGAACGAACGTTCGCACGTACAAACGCGTGAGAAGCTCGGAACTCGGAATATAAACTGAGCGAAGTGTGTATATCTCGGTGTATGTGCTGGCACTGTGTCGGTGGGCGTATTACCCAATTGCAAAGCCTCTATGTCAACCTGGTTGCGGAACTAGTTCATCATTGTAGACCTTAAGACCCCTCGGCGTATGGGATGGGTATATGGGCATGTACGGCGGGACGATCACTAAGTAAACGTAGGATACATATGTATGTGCCTGTGTCGAACGGGATTCTTTACCGGGTAATTCCGTGTGCCATGAAACCTGTTTCAAACATGTGTTTCACACAAAACCACCAGCTGTCGCGCATATACACAGCAACGAACGATCAGACGTACAAAAGTAGTCACAAGATACGCGCACGTGGAAGCGCACGCGAAAATAAAACAGTGACATACTTTTGACCTTTTATGGTATGTAAATTCCCAGAAGGGTTCCACCCCCATTTTACCCCGTCATGAACGCAGCAATTGCAAAAACTACTCGACCAGGCGCACAGGAGCAGCCAGAGGAAACCGGCCTGTGTCGATATATACGCACAACCCGGTGATATGAAATTTTATTCAAGGTTGATATATTCCATAGAAGTTTTTAACTCAAGATTGTATATAATATTTCGTCGCCTATACAGCAATTGCAAAAGACGGTCGACCAGGCGCAGAAGAGCAGCCAGAAGATACAGGCCCGTATGGAGAAGCACGCGCTCGCAGAGGCCAAACAACGCGACGACGAAATCACCGCACTCGAGAAACGGCTGAACAAGGCTCTGACGTACTTTAGCAAGCAGATGTATGCCGACGAGGCTGCCAAGGGAGTGGCGGGGGAATCTCGTACACTGGAGGAGATTGAGATAGAGACACGGCGTATCAAGTGGCCGCAGATCAGCGAGTACGATCGGTTGCTGAGCCACAGGCACCTGGAGGATATGAAGGTGTGCATTCGTATTGTATCGGCCTGTGCTGGTGTTTGTTGCGGCTATAGGTTAGGCTTGGAAGGTTTGTGTCTGTTGTTTTGTGGGCTGTTATTTGAGTGATTTATAGTGTCTGCTGATCACACAATGGTGTGTATTTGTATTGTATCACCCTATACTGTTGTTTGTTTTCGGCTATAGGTTAGGCTTGGAAGGTTTGTGTCTGTTGTTTTGTGGGCTGTTATTTGGGTGATTTATAGTGTCTGCTGATCACACAATGGTGTGTATTTGTATTGTATCACCCTATACTGTTGTTTGTTTTCGGCTATAGGTTAGGCTTGGAAGGTTTTAGGCTTGGAAGGTTTTGTGTTGTGGGCTGTTATTTGAGTGATTTATAGTGTCTCCTGATCACACAATGGTGTGTATTCATATTATATCACCCTATGCTGTTGTTTGTTTTTTGGGCTTGGAAGGGTTGTATCTGTTGTGTTGTGGGCACTTATTTGAGTGATTTATAGTGTCTCCTAATCACACAATGGTGTGTATTCATATTATATCACCCTATGCTGTTGTTTGTTTTTGGCTATAGGTTGGGCTTGGAAGGGTTGTATCTGTTGTGCTGTGGGCACTTATTTGAGTGATTTATAGTGTCTCCTAATCACACAATGGTGTGTATTCGTATTCTATCACCCTATGCTGTTGTCTGTTCTTGGCTTTAGGTTAGGCCTGGAAGGTTTGTCTCTCTTGTATGTTGCAGGCTGTTATTTGAGCGATTTATAGTGTCTACTGAGGACATAAAAGTGTGTGTTTGCATCGTCTTGGGCTGTTATTTGAGCGATTTATAGTGTTATTTGAAGACAAAAGTGTGTGTTTGCATCGTCTTGGGCTGTTATTCGGGTGAGCGTATGTCACGTGTTACCTGCTGGAATCGATGACTGGGCTGACGGCCCTTTCATTGAAGTGTAGTTCGAATTTAACCCTAACTTCTAAACCCATAGTCTTATTCCGGATTTTAACCCAAAAATTGGTTCTCCTCCCGCAGTTTCTGTACCGTGTGCGACTGCTGGACTACACATCCGTCTACGAGCAAGTGCACGCGTCCGAATGGCATGAAGTGGACAAGATCGAAGACCGGGAGTGGAATGACCTGGACAAAGAGTGCAACCTGAACCTCAAGGCCCTCGAGAAGGACTTGAGTTGGGGTTTGATGTCCAAGATAACGGGCAAGAAGACAGTGGATGGTGTGAAGCTGACACGCGCCGAATTGGAGACGGCCGCGGAGGAGAAGAAGAACCATTTGACCGCGCAACAGGAGGTACGGTGTGACGAGTTACGGGAGATGCAGAAGAGCAGGTGTACAAAGCTGGCCGAGGGACAGGAGAAGACGGTGCAGGATCTGGTGATCACGCAGACGGAGGCGATGAAGAGCTTGGCGGTGGACACTATAGTGTAACGTTTCAGGGATACGGACCGAGGTCACAGTAGTCGCAACAGGGGTCAAGGTGTGACGATGCAAGGGCGATACACAAGAGCACAAGTGCACAGCTGGCGGAGGGACAGAGGGGTTTGTGTGTGGGTTGGTTAACACGCTGACGAGATGATGAAGGCTTTGGCGGTGGACACTACAGTGTATTGGTGTGGGGGTAAGGATCAAGGTCATGGTAATCGCGCAGGGGCTACGGTGTGGCGAGTTACGGGACATGCAGAAGGGCAGGCGGGCCTAGCTGGCGGAGGGTCAGGGGTTGGTTGTACAGGGTACAGGGTTTAATGATCAGGCAGTGATGACCCTGACGGTGGACCCTAAGGTGCGAAGTTGTAGAGGTAAGGTTATGGTAATCGCAGCAGGAGTTACGGTGTGGTGAATGGATGGCGATGGAGAAAGGCAAGCGTGTACAGCTGACGGAGGTTCAGGAGGACTGATAAGAGTTGATAAAAGCGCAGCTGGAAATGATGAAGAATTTAACCGTGGACACTATAGTTAAACTGCGGTTTGTCACTGACAAGAAGCCGAGCACTTCATTGACAAGTATCAACACACAACAACCACACACTTACACACACCACACATGTATTCTATCCTTTTACCTGTGAACATCAATTCCGGCTCAGACTGTCAGCCTACGAGCTGTGGATACATGTATGTGTGGCACGTCAGTATCCGACAAAGCTACACGTGGACACTACAATACATCAGATATACACGAGCGACCACGAACTTCATACAAATTATTGACGGGTTGTGGGAGCATGTGCGATGTACTGACGCTCCCACGTGGCTGGACAGAAGAGCGTTGCCGTATACTGCACACCCCGCCTATGCCTTTGGCACAGTGTCACTGGTGTTGAAGCAGCATTGTGGGCCGATTCGCGGCCGCTCCAAAATGGAGATCTGATCGCCCGCCCGAAGTATCGGTGGAGTGTATGAGTATACATGCACATGTGAGTATATATGCACGTGTACCAATCTGCCAACTTTGTCCGCACAGCTGCAAGCGTATGAACCGCCAAGCGTGACCCCCCCCCCCCCCACCACACAGACCCCACCTGCCGTTATCGTATGAGAAGTGCTTTGCAAACATCCGCGCACTCATCTCAGCACAAATCGTGTGAGATTAGATTCGTGCGTCCAGCGTTTAGCATTGGGCATCAGACGTATGGAGGATATCGAGACAATTTGAGACATAAGCTGCAGCGGTGTGCGTGGGGCCGGGTTTGCTTGGTCTATGGCCTACCTATCTGGGCTTCAGCGCACCGATCCTGGATGGGTGCTGCTGGGTTGGGCGCGTGCACAAGTGTGTGATAGTACCCGTGGTGCAATCGTGCGTGTACGCTCACCCGTCGCCTGCCACTGTACGTCGAGTGCACAGAGACGTGCGCGTGGTACCTTTTTCTCCACTTAAACACCACACTTCTGTGGATGTGATCGTCTACAGCCTCGGGACGCCAGTGTTCTCGTGCATCGCACATGCCAATCTCTAGCAATAGACAAATTTGCGTATTTTTCCTCGAAAACTGTATGTGGGCTGTGGTTCCGTTTCGAGAGCACTTGCATTTGTTTTTCCTTATGAATTGAAACTCATGATTCGTCCGAAGACCTAAACCCCTTGAGGCACAAGTCCTTGTGAGTGTATCACCGAACGCGTGCGCAGCCCCAGTAGCGACACACACCAATATGCAAGGAAATATGTAGTGGTCAACTGATTCTTAGACATGGAAAGGTGACAGTATAAGCTGAGATTCTACGCGAGAGTGGCGGGAGACCTCGCCGAGTGTGCGGCACACACCCACATGTACGGAAGTATGTAGTGGCGTACGGATTGTTAGAAATGAAAAGGTGACAATAAAAACTCAGATACTACACGAGCGAACGAGCGTGGCGGGAGACGTCATTGAATTGAATGCGTGGCAAAAGGCCATGCACATGGTATGTCGTAGCATACCGATTGTTGGCATTGAGAACCTGATATCGAACATACTGAAATACCAATATATATATATATATTATATGTGGGTTTTCTTTATACTAAATTCTTCCCCGACACCTCTTGGTCAGAGCCACCGCATTACCTCTGTAACAAGACTATGTCTAGCCGCATATTGTCACCACCACAGGCAGCTTATGCTTAACCTTGGGCTTAATCATATGTGCGTGCGTACGGTTTGTACCTTCCGCCTTTTGAAGGCGTCCTTGTCTCCGTGGGTACGTTTTCTATAAATTCCTCATGCTGACAAACTACATCTCGCCGCACTGTGTCACCACCACAGGCAGCTTGGGCTTGTCCCTAATTCCCGTAGGTACGTTTTCTATTTTTCGTAGCGTTAAAAGCCCGTCCACCAGTTTACCTACAACAACCAGAGCAGATAGGGGTGATGGGTGAGCCGAAATAGCACAAGTGTGTGCAGATGTTGGTCATCTTGTACGTGTTTATTGACATCGTCGAAAAAGAACAGCAAACCCATACAACTGTCACATATACTGTGATATGTGCTTGCGTAGTAACTCATTCGGAATTAGTGAACAAGTGTTTTAGTGGTCAAACATTGTCTCAATGCGATTTAAATCGCGATCGCTACCTAGTCCAACATATAATACACACGAGAAAGAGTGTTTCCAAACTATCACATCTACATTCGGTCTATGCTTTCTATTTTATCTAGTTAAAACGTTAACGCACACGTCGTAGCAAAATAAATAAATACGTCCATACTCGCATCAAGTAAGAGTCCATCGGTTGGCACACACGGCGAAGTGCACATACAGTTCATACTTGCCATTATTACAAACCGAATTTCAAAAAGGTGCCAGATTGCACAAACAGCCCATGCTGCCTCAGAATGCTACGATGCCGAAAACCACGAATTTTTTTGCACTTCAATTCATATAAAGCAAGTACATCATACACACTACAATAAATAATCATATACACACTACAATAAATAATCATATACATTACAATAAATAATCATATACATTACTATAAATAATCATATACATTACTATAAATAATCATATACACTACAATAAATAATCATATACATTACTATAAATAATCATATACATTACAATAAATAATCATATACATTACAATAAATAATCATATACATTACAATAAATAATCATATACATTACTATAAATAAACATATACATTACAATAAATAACTATAAACACTACTATAAATAATCATATACATTACAATAAATAATCATATACACTACAATAAATAATCATATACATTACTATAAATAATCATATACATTACAATAAATAATCATATACATTACAATAAATAATCATATACACTACAATAAATAATCATATACATTACAATAAATAATCATATACGTTACAATAAATAATCATATACATTACTATAAATAATGATATACACTACAATAAATAATCATACACACTACAATAAATAATCATATACATTACAATAAATAACTATATACACAACTATAAATAATCATATACATTACTATAAATAATCATATACACTACAATAAATAATCATATACACTACAATAAATAATCATATACATTACAATAAATAATCATATACATTACTATAAATAA
>NW_014039919.1:31952-35061 GCF_001186125.1 Sphaeroforma arctica JP610
TATAATATAAACATATGTAAAAACATACTTTCACTATTTTGGATAAACTGGATGCCCGTGTTGAAGTTCAATTGCATATAGTGTCAATAACGAAACCATTGAACATCATTTGCAGGCATGTTTGAACTCAGATTGTATGTCGTTACGAAAATCCGTCTGCAGGTAGGTGAGAAAGGTAACTTCAAAGGAACACACAGAACATGTATTAATATAAGGCCCTCGTAACAAGGATCAATTATATACAAGACCTGACAACAGAACTTGTACGATCAAGCAAAACAACCCGAACAAGCAAAGGCTGTAAGCGAGGCTTTCATGCACGCCTAAACAATACCTAGTTTCTCTCGTTTTCCTCTCGTAGCAACTTTGTACCGAACATTTATAATCGCCCCTGAGATGTCATTAGGGTCGAAGAGCTCCACGATGTTATCCCACGGCGTCGTGTTATCAGTGACCTCGTGTTGTAGCACAATCTGTGGATTCCTATCGTCAGCCGTGAGTGTTTACAGCACAGCATATGTTGCGTACGCGACGGAAGGCGGTGAGCTGGGGATCGGCCAGAGTTGCCTGTTCTATGCGCATTTTAGGATGTAAGTGAACTGAGTGGACGCTTGAATGTGTCTCCCGTTTGGCTTCCTACTACATGTTCTGAGTAAATAATCACACTTCTAAGTTCTCAGTTAAAGCCTCTTTTAATCAAACATGAAACTTGAAACAGGAAAGTATTAGTTTTTAAATTTACTGTAATAAATAGAAACATGAAGATCATTTTATTGTTTATGTACTTAAATTTTTTTTAATTGTTTTTTTCTTCTTCAATATACATACATATGTATTTACTCTCGCAGACCTCAACGAACTCAAACTTCATGGCCCTCTGGAATCTGGATAGTGGATATATACATAGAGAGTCTGACTCGGAGACAGTCTCGACTCTCGAACGGTAATTGTATATCTAATATCATACATACTGTATAATTAAAATATTTTTTTTTAGCCTCGTTAGAGTAGAACGAGTAAATACTAATGAAGGCAAGGGTGATGTCATAACTGTTGTGGGACTGGTCACTAATCACTGGTCAGTAGCCAGTGGTCACTACTCACTATCTGCACTCTGCCGTCGCCCGTCTGGCGTCTGCAGTTCTGACTTCTGCAAACAGCGCTGATTTTTTTTCTGACGCAATTTGTTTTTAAAAAAGGTCGGGTTTGAGGGTTTTTATACTTTAAAGTAGAGTTTAGACAGGCCCGATAGGCGATATGTAGTACATACATACGTTTACAAACTTGTTCGATACTCGATAGTCGATACACGTTTACAAACTTTTACAAACATATTCGTAAGTCCATACTCCATTCTCCATACACGTGTACAAACTTGCTCGATAGTCGATACACGTTTACAAACTTTTACAAACATATTCGAAAGTCCATAGTCCATACTCCATACACGTGTACAAACTTGCTCGATAGTCGATACTCGATCATAAACTCAAATTAGAAATGGAAACAGTGAAACACAGAGAGTGCCTGAGCCCAACCTCCTGACTCCAGACCAGAGATCTGAGAATGAGTCTCTCTCAGTCTCTCACAGTCTCACACTCGTTACAGACAGACTCCGGTCACGGTGCCACACATGAATGATCAAATACCTATGAAATTTGAACAGTGTGTGACAGATGTGAGAAGTTCAGAACAGCATTGATACGTTTTGTATGTTGAATAAATATAAGTTTGCGTAGGTATAGTTCTCGCCTGGGACTTGGGAGTGCTGAACTGCTGAGTGCTAATTGCTGGCTGCTAGAGTGCCGAGTGCCGAGTTTCGAGTGCCAACTGTTGACTGCTGACTGCCGACTAACGACTATCGATCACCGACTACCGACTGTAGTACCGAGCAGTCAGTACTCAAGCACTGCCGATTGCCGACTGAAGACTGTCGAGTGCTGCCGACAATGCCAACTGGTGAGTGATGACTCAAGAGTGTGTAGGATATTGGTGGGAGCTATGATAGCTGTTAAGAGCCTGAGACTTGGGAGTTAGTTGGGACTACCAGTCTACCACTGGTGACTGGCCCTGTGCCACCTGTGGCTGTGGCTCTAAAGCCTCACGGGCCACGGGCCCACGCCCCACGTGGCCCGTGGGACTGTGGCACACTGTTGAGTGCTGAGTGTTCAGTATTGTGTTGACTATGACTCTGTGAGTCTGTGACACTGTTGCAGTCTATTCAGTATTCTGCAATGGTTTGAACCGTTTGATACGACAATAAAAAAGCCAAATCATTCCATGTTCCTAATCGATTATCAAGAAAAGCATGCCAACATCGGACTCTCGTCGGAGTCTCTCTCTCTCTCTATTAGTCTCTACTCTCTCACTAGCTAGGCTCTACTAGTAGTAGTCGTCGTCTCTCTCACACTAGCTAGTCTCTACTAGTAGTAGTCGTCTTTCTCTCTCTCGACTACTACTACTATTGCTACTAGTAGTAGAGATATGTGTGGAGTCTGCGGACTCTCGAGTTTCTGACTATGTATCTCACCTCTCTGACTCTCTGAGAGACTCTGACCACTGTGTGTTTTATTAATAATACACTTTTTTTTAGAGAAAATATACGGTGAATATGGTGACTTCGAGATCAGACACCAGAGAGGCAGACTGGCAAGTGGCAGAGGGTGTAAGAACCACAGCCTTCTAAAAATTAAACAAGAGAACACTGATTGTTTTTTTTTCAATAGTTTTTCCTTAAAAAACAAAAACAAAATGTTTTTTTTCCAGATTGGATAATGGTGACAGCCACTGACATCATGATCACTGATCAGGCAAGGTCGCATAGGAGTCACTATTATAGGACTGGACTTGGGAGGGTAGTATCGTGTGTGGACTGTGGACTGTGGACTGTGGACTGTGGACTGTGGACTGTGGACTGTGGACTGTGGACTGTGGACTGTGGACTGTGGACTGTGGACTGTGGACTGTGGACTGTGGACTGTGGACTGTGGACTGTGGACTGTGGACTGTGGACTGTGGACTGTGGACTGTGGACTGTGGACTGTGGACTGTGGACTGTGGACTGTACTGTGATGTGACTGTGGACTGTGATGTGACTGTGAGTACTAGT
>NW_014039919.1:35081-53716 GCF_001186125.1 Sphaeroforma arctica JP610
TGTGGACTGTGGACTGTGGACTGTGGACTGTGGACTGTGGACTGTGGACTGTGGACTGTGGACTGTGGACTGTGGACTGTGGACTGTGGACTGTGGACTGTGGACTGTGGACTGTGGACTGTGGACTGTGGACTGTGGACTGTGGACTGTGGACTGTGGACTGGGGACTGTGGACTGGGGACTGTGGAGGTGGAGATTGTGGACATCTACTTTTTATAATTTTAAATAATTATAATTTATATGTATTTGCATGGCCTTCAAAATAAAAATATACTTTTGACTATTTGTACGACTCCCAAGTCTCAGGCTATGTACCTAGGTTTGTTTTTAGAAGGCTATGCTATGTGTTCTAAAAATTTCTATCTTTATCAAAATGCTCGCCGTTTCGGACTTCGGACATTTGAATGCTATATGGCTAGATAAGTAATTAATATGGCGCGGCTGACGAGGCTGTCAATTTCTAATACAAAAGCAAAAATTAGAAATCCAAAAAAGGGCTTTCCTTTTCAAATATAATTATATATTTATAAATACGTTTAGAACGTATAAAAATCGACACGTTTTTACGTTCAACATTTGCGGTGGTGTGTTTGGTTCTAAATGCTTGTTAAAGGTGCAATATTTCGGTTCTGAGGTGCAATATATGACGATTTTTTCCTCGTGTAGTCTGATTATTTTCCATAATAGGTTTAGCCGTACTACTGCACGTATACGTGCATATATTTACGCTCAACGTATATGTACACGGAACTACTATAACGTATTGAGATTTGACGGGAGCACTAGCAACGGGAGTGGAGCAAAATTGGGTTAAAAGAAAAACTAGAAACTATTTTTTATTGACCCTTTCCCGCGTTCTTTCCAACCAACAAATGATTGAAAATCAAAACAAATCCGATTGTCGTTCGGTCAGAAATCAAGCAATGCCTCATTGCCCCAGAGATTGACAAATGACAGCCAGAGAAGAAATTATACAGGCAAACATGGTCATAGGCATATACATTCTCGTATCGTATAAAAGGACTAGCTATATCTGTATACATGAACCATTTCACCGCACTGTGTGCTTAGTCTACCATTGAAACTAGTTATACTACTACACTATGACTATCCTAGTTGCTGGCGGTGCCGGTTATATCGGCTCACACACTGTTGTCGAGCTTCTCACAAAAGGTGAAGACGTTGTTGTTGTAGACAATTTACTGAACTCCAAGGAAGAGTCCCTCAAGCGCGTAGAGAAGATCACAGGCAAACCTGTCAAGTTTGTAAAGTGTGACCTGCTCGATAGTGAGGGATTGGACAAAGTGTTTGCGGAGTACAAGCCCACATGCGTCATCCACTTCGCCGGTCTTAAGGTAAAGAGTTTGAAATCTATTGTGATGCGCAATGCACCTGCTGTGTTGCATAGCTCAGTGCCATTTTGTGTATTACGAGGTTGAGCTCGCCATGGTTTGATTCGCAGAAGTTATAAGGTGTGACCGTGACTGGTTTCTTAGCTCATCATTAATTACACTCTCGCTGTGGCATCTCATTGCAAGTGATGACGTCTGCATGTATATTCATGGTTCTGTTGTATTGACGGACGAGACTCGAAACGGTACCCAAGCGTAAGTTATGGTCATTCTTTCTCCGTCACATTGGTGTTGCTGCATTAAGCATGTGAACTGAACTAGTTTCCGCTTCTCACGTTCTGTTATGCTTTTTCTCTTTGGTTTCTAGATGAATGTTGTCGTCAACTGTTTGTGCAAGAGTATATATGGTTATTCGTTGTAGTCGTATGAGCAACGCTACTTCACATGTGATATATACATTGGGTTATCTTATATTTCCAGTTTTTGGCTATTTCTTCTCGCATGCGCTGTTTGCCATCAGTAGAACAGGGTATATGAGCACTCCTACCAGCCAATCTGATATTGACAAATGAGTTCTGCTTATTAAAGTGACTGATAATGACACGATTCGCTCGATTCTATTCTCAGGCCGTAGGCGAGAGTGTTGCTAAGCCAATCTGGTACTACCACAACAACATCACCGGCACACTTATTATGGTAGAAATCATGAAGAAGTACAACTGCAAGAATATCATCTTCTCGTCGTCCGCCACCGTCTACGGAATGCCTCAGTACCTACCCTTGGATGAGGATCACCCTCTATCATGCACAAACCCCTATGGCCGCACTAAGCTGTTCATTGAGGATATCCTGCGTGACTTATATATTTCCGACAATGAGTGGAACATTGTGTTGCTGCGATACTTTAACCCTACTGGCGCACACTCGAGCGGTACGATCGGTGAGGACCCAAGCGGTGTCCCTAGCAATCTGATGCCTTATGTTGCACAGACCGCTGTCGGTCGACGTGAGCACGTGAACGTGTTTGGCGGTGACTACGACACGCCTGACGGAACTGGAGTTCGCGATTACATTCACGTTGTGGATTTGGCTAAGGGTCACGTTGCTGCCCATGATCGTATTAAGGTATAAATGTTTTGTCTCAATATTCTGTGATTTAGAATTCTTCCATTATAGCTGGACTTTCCGGTTTTCAGTTTTTATTACTTTTCGTTGCTGTGTATGTTTCGTCTTGCAATTTGAAAAGTACGTTCGCCTTCTTGAACCGTGTTGTATTTTTTGACAATGTTGTGCATATGCATAATGTCTCAGTGAACACGTCATATTAGACAATATGCACTCAACCAGCCTCTTATGTGAAACTGAAATATTTTTGTATGATCTTAACTGCCACGTACCGTATTTTGTGCTTAAGAGGACTCTGTAATAAGGTTCGTAAATTCTCCTCGCGGATTGTAAACTTTTGCGTGAGGGTGGGTTATTGATCACATTATATCCTGAGCTACTTGAGGTTAATTCATTGCCTACTTGATCCTCTTGCAGGAAAAATGCGGTTGCAAAGTATACAATCTGGGTACGGGAAAGGGATATTCCGTGGTAGACATGATCAAGGCTTTTGAGAAGGCGTGTGGTCGCGATATCAAATATGTAGTAGGACCCCGCAGACCCGGAGATGTTGGCTCGTGTTACGCCAAACCCGATCTTGCGGCCTCAGATCTGAAATGGACTGCTCAGCTAGGTCTAGACGAGATGTGTGCCGATATGTGGAGATGGCAGCAAATGAACCCAAATGGCTTCAACTAAGTGGTTTTCCTAATTGGTGTCAAGGTTGAGCAGGTGAGATGCTTCTCAGTCTTCGATGGCCAAATCATTCAATTACCTAGACCGGATCTGGAAAGAAAAATCAATTAAAACACCTCCGTAGCATACTGACCTAGTCTCGTCTTTATTACTACTTGACAAACTCAATCACTATTTCGACACAATATAAGTACAAGTTAATATAGCTTTGAAACTAAAGCAAAATAGTATTGGACCATATCTTAAATTTGATTGTTATCGATTTTTTTTTATCGCGAACTGGGTTATCTGTACCCGAAGTCTTATCCGACATGTGTAGTATGCGTTTGCCATGACCTGTTGCAGATTATTGACTTAATCGGCGCCCGTTTCCTGGTTACGCTTTATTTTACCTTCACTGCAGATTGCTATGCGATATAAGGGATTTTGTGATGGGTGACGATATTCTAAGATATGTTATATGTCTGTTGCTTCAGGTGACATCTTTGCTAATTCACATCTTACAACTACAGAGCGAGAACACAGTTATGCTCTGAGCTTTTGACCGCAGGTACACTGAGTGTATATAGGTATTAGCAGCACTAACACTGAGTGTAATGGATAGAGACACCGAGTGTATCTAGTATTAGCTGCACTAACACTGAGTGAATTTTATTGGCCTCCGCATCTTTTTAAAGTTTCAGTACGAACCGCGATGTCTGTGGCTTACTAAGATGCTGTATTATGAGCGAATACCAGCTTTCTGTGGCAAGTCACCTTTACGCACCGGACAACATTAAGCACCGACATAGGCGTACAAGCGACGCCCTGTATTTTGGGTTGTTCCATATGTGATCATGTCCGACACTATGGTACGCATCGCACATAGTAGGGTACGATAATTCATTAGGCCTCACACGGCATTTTTGAGACTGAATGCGGCGGTCGAATGTCTCGAAGGGCCCGAAAGGTACGAAATCGGATGCGCGTGTATCGTTCGTGTGATCCTTTGACACCAGCGATCCGCGCCTGTTGTTCCGCCGTCTACGGCACATAAACACCAGCAAGACTAAAAAGGGGACCAGAACCAATAGCACCCCGATAACTAAACCCGCAATTGCAGCCCCGGTTAGAGTACCAGCGCTGCTATTCGCTACCAAGGTCGAGCCCGAGCCCGAGCCTGAGCCCGAGCCCGAACGCGCCTCAGAGCTTGGTCCCGGACTTGAAGTGGATGTTTCGGCGTCGCTAGCGACTGGTAGATCTATGATGCGGCTAGTGGTAACCTCCGATGTCGGTGAGGTCCCGGACGAAGCACTCGCACCGGCGGCAGTCGGACTTGCGTCTGTCACAGATGGGAAGAGTAAGGTCTGGGTACTAACCGGTTCAGCGCTATCTGCACCGATCGGGTTGTTCGCCGATGTGGACAGCGGTTCTGAACTTACCGTATCGCTCACACGTTCACTCTGTGTGTCGGAAGATACGCCGGTGGCCATCGCCACAGCTTCGTCTGATGATAATGATTGTCCTCCGTTACTGGTACCAATAGGACCTGATAAACCTGCGCCGGTTTCTGTTTGAGTGATTGTGCTGGTGCTTGCCCACGTTTTGGTAGTAGCTGTACCCGTAGCCGTCGTAGACGATAAGGTAAAAGTTGTCGCTGGAACCGAAAATTCCGAGGCCTGCGAGCTTGATATAGCGATACCCTCGTCAGCACTCAAACTTTGTGAAGTACGTCTACCGCTGTTACTCGCTGCATCTATAGTAGTGGATGTGGATACGGTATTACCTTGACCGCCTGATGGAACAGTGGGTGTCTGAGATGTCAAACCCAATGCCGTTGTAGGCGAAAGCACCATAGGCGTGGCACGTGTTGTAGATCCTCTGTCCGATACGACTGTGTCCAGGCTGATAGATGGTGTCAGTGCTCGATCCCCAGAGTCCTCGGCCTCCAGCTCTGTTCCATCTTCGGTGCTCGTGTTTACGGTGGGTACCGTTTCGATATCTTCTGCTCCGGAAAGCCTCACAGTATGAGAAGAGCCATCGCCTGCCAATTTGAGAGTCGACACAGCGTCTCCGCTGGCATCTGTTAAATAGATTACGTATGCATTGAAATGAGAAACATGCTGGCTGATGTGCAACAGTAAGTGCACCAAACTATGCTTCCGCAGCCGATGAGATGCAATATAAACGGACATGATTAAGTCGAATGTGCTCGTTTTGCAGTGCGATGAACGAGAACGTTAGAGGTTATCACTTAACACGTACCACTAACACCCCGGCGCCTGTCGTTTTGTTGCGGTTGGAAGTCATATGCACCATCAGTGTCTGTGTATGTGACTTTTGTATCGCACTCGCTCTGGGATGTCACCTCCAGCGCTACCGGCCTACCCTCAAGGTATTGTATCGTTCCTTTAATTTGACATAGATCACGGCTTTCCAGCTGTCGATACAGCTCGGCAAAGTCATCCATTTTGTACGTGTATATACTGTTTCGAGCAGAAAGAAGTGAGGTTATGAGTATCATTTATCCATATTACTGGGCATGGACCAGAGAATAATCACTTGTGTCTGGTAGGACCAAGAAACCAAAACCACAATATTCGATAAATTTGATTGATAGTCAGTACTGAAAGAGCTTAGTTGGCGATATTGAAGGATTCGGTCTCGAAAGCATCAATATTAGACAGCAATATTGACAGCACATTTCGTCCAAATGACAGACATCCTTCAAAAAGCATCATGCAAGCAGTAGAACACTTCTAGGTGTGCTGGTGAATGCATGCATAGAACATGTATACGTCACTGGCATACTTACGGGAAGTTGGTGTACGCCTTGACCGCAGCCAGTGCAGAATTCACCCACTCCTGCAACAAAGATGTGCCGGCCTTAAATTGTTCTAGATTCGCCGGGTGAAATTCACTGCAGCAAAAACGAGCAAGATCGTATGTAAAATTGGAGTGTACATGCGTGGATGCGCGTTGATGTTCACCTGCAGAACATGGTTTGCGCATGTTTTAAGCGACGACAGACTCTTTCGTACGTCTATGTTTACTTCCCTTCTTGAAGATCTCAATTTACATGAGCAGATAACAGCTAGACACATCAACAACCGCAACAGTTGTTTATCTTGTGGTTAACAAAGAATCGTCTGATGTACACGCTCATCTCGCCATCAATGCCGCGACTCGTCCAGAAACACAGGTAGAACTCGCGCCAATTGAATCAACTTGAAAATTTATCTGTAGAAACTTACGTATACAACATCACTATCGAACAACATACTATGGTTCCCGTCGGAAAGATAGCATGTTCCTGGCGACCTCAAACCCTTCCAGCTTCATGATATCCTCATAGTTATGCCTATCCTTTCTTCTGTACACAGCGCCATTTAATTTTCGTACCAATTGACGGGGTGTAGATACGCCATGGTATATTCTCGTAGTCAGCCGAGGTACGATAGTGACGGACGATGTGCCGTACTTGTCGTGCATGCGTTTTTGGAATGCTTCCGCGTCGACGCCCTTCAGCACATTGCCATTCTCGTCTGTAGAAATGAAGAAAGTCGCGCACGTACAGTTAATATTCTTAATTCCTTGGCCGATATCATTCGCCATCCCTTGCCTGCCTTTATGCTGCTTGTCACTGTAAAATATAGGTCCGGACAAACACCATTTAGTAACCCTTCTGTGCACGGTCACAGACTGATTTACTTCATCGTTTGTATTCAATTCACACACATGTATCAAACACTCGAATAGCCCTACACACCGAAACAATATGTAACGAGATCATGTATGTGTGATACTACGATCATTCCAAACGTGGCAAACATCTGGAGTGACACAAGTATCAATAAATGTGTAGACAAGCCCAAGAACAAAATTCACACTCTTCTGCTGAGCGAATTACAGAACATGTGAGAGCTTGATGACCGCATGTCGCAAACTATTACTAAATTATAGTTTTAGAAATCAATAGGCTTACCTCTTAAACCCGACGGTGTCTGAGAGTGCCAGGGCGAAGAGCAAGAGTATCCCTGCAGCAAGTCATCACCCACCGTGTTGCGATATCCCATCTATGAATCAATATTGGTGGAATAACAGCGCCGAATGTTGGTACATATTTTAATATACTACATCGAAGTATGTTTGCGTCCAAGTACCAGTTTTAATGCCCGAGTGCTTTGATCCTCCTGGGACAGCCACACAAAGTGTATCGATCAGTTTTCACGGCAAATACATAACATACTTAGGATATATATACATATGTGAAAATTCGAGAAAGAACACATGCGTCCATTGGAACCGTAATCTAAAGAATGACCACGGGCGTTGCACTCCTTGCTTTTCTAAAGTGCACACGCCAACATTCGAAACATACCCTCAATATGTCGTCAATGGTTGATGTATAGTTGAGGCCATCTGCAGACGGTATTATGAAGGCCAAAGGTGACCAGCTGGTTTCAGCATGCTTGCTTTCTCTGAACACCGAGTTGGCAGTTTCCCTGATACGTTCTATTGTCGACTCGTCCACCTCTAAGTCAGTAGATGCGGTCACCCACACAAAGGCGGCCGCTATATCTGCCATTGCATCCTCCACTCTTGAACCACAATCACTGCCATCAAATAATGGTGGCTCTGCTGTGTAATTTGATCCCGTGGGCAGGTGCATATTCATATCATCTTGAAGTTGACTTAATGCGACGAGATTCGACACATCAAGGTGCTGTAGTGCCTGACACCGGTGGTGAGTTTCGGATTCAAAAAAATCGAAATCGAAGGCATCCCCTTGGGTTGCAAGTGATACTCGTCTTTGCCCGAAAAATAAGCCCTTCGTTACCCAGGGCATGAATATGTGTCCTAGAGTAATACCGTGCGTGTAGACTCACATCTCCAGTGGGCAGAAAGAAATGAAGTGTCTCTCTCGATGTTGTGGGGTCCGTGATGACTAATGCCGCGATGCTTCGAAATGTGCGGTCGCTATCTCCTCTGCAAGGGTGCTCTGCGTCAACCACGGGTATTATATGTGTATGCTTATTCTCTGCGCAAAGTAAGCGTGCAGGTGTTATCCGATACTCTGACCACCTCGTCACCTCGCCTCCAACCAGTATTTCATACAACATTGCGTATCCTATCCGCTATTTCATTGTCAGCTGTCATCAACTTCACATCGGTGGCAAAGACAACCTGTTCTTCCGCTCCAACTGCTGGATCGTAGATATCTCTAGGATTACTATCTAGAATCACTGTTCGGACATTGTACGCTATGCAGTAATCGTCCAATTCTGCGGCTGCCTCTGGCGTGAGTGCAATCTCCCTTTTTAGATTGAACGAACCACCATTCACAGTCTGGAAACCGAGATGAATACTTGTATGATAGCGTTGTACTTAGGATCATTTGTGACAATGTCAAATAACTCAAATGATAATTTTGTGTGATTTATTGTAGTATTTATTTCCTGCGTGACACACAAAACTTCATCGTCATACTGTGTAGAACAATCCGGGTAGTTGAATTCAACATTTTGTGTCAAACTCAGCACGTCGTAGTCATGCCCATATGACTGCGCTAGCCATTCGGGCAAGGCTTCTAATTTATGTGGATGACCAACACTTTCATTCCGATCATGTAATCTCGCTTGGTTTCTTTAGTATGAGTTTCATGCGACAGTGACTGGTCAGTATCGCCCAAGGCCAGGGTAGGCAGGCACATCAATGTCATCGTCTTCAATATTATTGCTTTTGACATACTTACGGTGTCTATTGTTGTTGACTGTAATTTGTATACTCTCTTGTGAGTGGGGGAATGAACTAAAGCTGCATTTAGAAGGTTTTGGACACAAATACACAATCAACACGATATCGGTCTTATGTATGTATAAGTTTGGTTTCCCAGACCGTGTATCGCTGATAACTGTTCTCTTTCTCACCAAGATCGTGACATAAGTCACTGAAATGACAGAGATTTACAAAGGAATGCAAAACTCCATCTTTTACGTCACTACCAATTAATAAACATCGAAAATAATTGGTCAAAAATTATTGCTAGCTTTGGCAATTGGCATTGTGTAAAGTGTACCACTGGGCAACTGATGTCACTTCGCACTTGAGTCGGTATGCAAATACAAGGCGTCTAGTCGCTTATTAAAATTCATGATGATTGTGTATATTTTGACCCTATGGCAAATAATAGATTTGAGACAAAAACTACACAGCAGAGCATGGAAGTGGCAACTTCATGGAGACTGGCCTAGACACGCATCGATATACAGTGCTGGCCGCCCATCGAGCTATGCTTCAGTATTATATATAACGATTTTAGCAGAATATTGTTGGGGGGGCTTTTTAAGTGCACAACTATAACTCCATATTAACCTAGTTTTAGCACAAACCGAATCTCCCAGAAGCTGCAGTGACATTGCGATAGCCTAACATCAGCGAGAACTGGGGAAATTAGACTACGATGTAGATTTTTACTATCCCGGTCACACAACTATAGACTATATAAATTATAAGGACATCTCTCAAAGCAGTCAGAAGGTGAAGCGCATATCACGTTGAAAGGGCCATACTCCGTGACATGCCAGTCGGCCAGATCTGGACTGTACACTCACACGGTTCAAAACGTACTACTGTTGGAGAGCCTGAATGCGAAAGCCTTGTGGTTTTATCAACGCCGAGGTCTGAACAATCGGATTGTATTTACACTCATCAATCATGATAACTGATATCAGAGTTAAATAAGACCTAATATGTGCGATCCAAGTCTATTCGTAGCTCATCCGAGAGTATAACGTGAAGCGGCCACCCGTATCCCTCATGCAGATTTTTTATGAATTGAAGTTGATGTCCCAACATAATAGCCACTTCAATTGCGAGTCTTTTTGTTTCAAGCACAATAAAACAGGATCCGTGCGCCCGTACAATACATTCTCGTATTGTAGTCATACGTTCACTGTCCTCGGGTTGGTTCTGTTCTGACTGACAAATATTGTTGAATAAGCATACTATTGCCATACAGATAACCTCCTGCATGGCTATCTTGATGGTATATATTTAAATTTTTTTCTTTCCATCTCTAGAGGGTCATTCCTTCTGAGGATAGTATACATCAGTCCACATAATGAGGAACATACGCTTTCTAACAAAGCCCTTTCCCGGGATTTAGATTTGCTTTCCAGAACCCTTTTACTCTAATAGTATATCATTTATAAAATTCACCATGTACACGGCCCACATATTAATAATTTCCTTTTTATTGTACAAGGTGTAGTATTTATCATGATGGTCAATCTCGTCTTGTTGGCTTGAGAGGCAATTGATTGAAGTCACCGAATTCTTGCTCTCTCGAGCTATTTTCTACCCACAACCTACTAAGGATCAAAGTAAATGGGATGATAACTGACCAGCAGGTATAACTGTCTCATATTTCTGAGTCCTTACTCTAGTGGGGGGAGCTCGTCATCCTGCAGAAGATTAAGTACAATGAGAATATACATTAGCAAAGCTCCAAGGAAACATAAAACTCACCAAAACTTCAGTAAATTTCAAATGTACTGTGTAGGGAATAATGCGCTATTGAAGCAACTGGAGGAACTAATCACATAAGTGACGATGGAAACAAAAAATATCGTCACAAATCCAACCGTTATAACCACATACATCATCATCTTCCTCAACACTGGCGCCGGCGGCGGCGGAATCCATGTATTTACTGAAGTCAGGGGTTCCCTCGCCATCCTCACCACTTTCAGCCTTCATCTGGCCCATCAACTTTTGTAACTCAGCCATCTTGCTCATATCCATACCTAGTTGTAGGTTTGGAAGTGAATGTATGATTGAGTGATTTTTTTATGATCGAGATCCAAGTTGAAAAGCACTCGCATACCACAATCGTGGATGTTCCGCTCCAATGCTACGATTATTCCTAATACAAAATCAATGGAATCTTAAATTGTATTCCACTATATACTACCGAATAGGTATATTCCATAACAACAAACCGAAAAATCACTCTTCAGACATACCTTCCATACCGGGCATGCCTCCCATACCACCGGCACCAGCACCAGCACCACCGCCCATCTGTGCCATCATTGAAGCCTATTGGAAAGAGCAACATAGTCAAAATTGAGTAAAACGCCTCATGCTTAGGCCCTTTACTATGCAGCTTTTCTACGTACGCCCGACAGTGATTTCCTAATAAACTAAATCGAGAACATCGTATCATATCGCATTGCATCACAATTACCACACAATCAAGATCAATATGAAATTAAAAATTCATTATTTGTGCCTCATACACCCGACAGTTAAAACTCAAGAAGCGATTATTTTTTAAACGCTTTTAGTAGAAAACAGAAATCACTCTGACAGCAAATATACATGGTACAAATCTCCATACCACAGATGTCGAATACTAAACATGGTACTACTATTAAGGTACTGCTAACCGAATATACAAGTAGTACGCATCAATAAAGGCTAAACTGCACAGACCGTACCAAGTCCTCTCATACCGCTGCTCCACTTCAAAGAAATTATGTTAAAAGTCTATACGACACAGTTATATTTCACAAATATTCAGAGATCACAGCAGCACAAACGTACGTACCACGGCCATACCTCCCATGTCACCAGCTATTTAAAGCAAGGACAGTGAACGTATCTACAGTATAACAATATGATATTTATATACATTTAAAGTATGTCAATCATAGCACAACATCACTTACCATGTCCATGCCTCCCATACCGCCGTCACCACCCATTCCTCCCATACCACCCATTCCTCCCATACCGGGCATATCACCACCACCCATTCCTCCCATGGCGCCGGACATATCCATCTCAGGCTCCTTTAAAGACGGTATACGGAACATATAAAATTAGGTGTGAGCAAATTGTGGCATGTTACTGTTGAATATAAACCGCGTGCCAGTAGTCCACATAGACCTACGTTGTGGCTGGTACTTGAGACAAAATGCAACATTTTACGACGATGCGATGTCAGCGACGTCGTAATTCCCACTCAAGCCACAATATGTATATATATATATATATCATGGATCAGCTCAACACATCATTTTGAATACTAGCCAGCCATTACAAGCGATATCACGTACTGTGAGAAAGTAAAGTATACACTAAGATACATCGAACATACTAAGAGTGGATCAAATATACTGAAATTTCACCAGGAGTACCGGCAGTTTGTACGCCGTCCACCGTGCAATGTTTCAAGACACGTTGCCTATGTGCTATCGAATGTCATTTGAACATATAAAGAAAAGTAATCACATTCGAATTCGACGATTCGGCACTTAGTGTCATCGACATAGCCAAGCCAATACCGAAACATGTAACATGCCATGTATATATAAACAACATATATATATATACATAAAACACTATATATATTATATAATATATATATATAAACTACCTCATCCTCCTCATCCTCGTCAATCCATTTCTTGAAGTCGGTCTTCACGAAGTGAAGTTTACCCTTGTTGATAAGACGAGGCCAGAATTCGCCCTCCTCCTTTCGCCACAATTGCAATAGCAAGTGCATGTTGTTCTTGATGTATTTACTCTTCTCAGGATCGATCTCTCCGTATAAGTCGAGGTCGAAAGCGTACTCCTTCTTATCGGCTCCTCCTTTACCACTGAAAATCAACTGAGTAGCAAAAATAGAGGACGAGATGGAGAAAAAAATTAAGAGCAAGATACATTTTTTGTCCTCTAAAGTAGTGGTAGTGAGATTGAGTTGGGGGGAAACGTAAATACCGGTATTAAAGTTATCAAATACCGGAATAAAAGTTATTAATTATTGGTATAAAAGCTATCAAATACCGGTACAAAAGCCATCAGATATCGGAGAAGATACTTGAGTATGTATAGTAGCATAGCAGCTTATAACATACCGGAGCATCTCAGTGCCAGGTAAAGAGATACGAATACAAGGAGAAAACAATACCTTGATATTCTATAGCCAACCACAACATTTTGATAAACGTATATCCATTGTTGGAGAAATCAGCGACTTTGTCAACAGAAAGGGCAAGAAAAATACAGATACCGATCAATCGGCAAAGATACGCACATGGTCTCGCGATGATAGCCTCGGTGATAGTGTACCCTATAGTGGTTGCGATGAAAGTGGACCGTAGGCGTGGTGTGGACAGAGTACAACAAACTAATGCAACTTGCAAGGTAAGCGAAACATACCACTATATACTTGAAGCATGTATTTTGCATCCAGCCAACATTATCTTCAAATTTTCGGCGGGTGCGATATCAACGGTAATGCACAGACAAAACCACCATTAAACTTGAGCGTGTAGAACACCCTACTATCAGGATATACAACCAAATTTGCAGTCGATATCATAGCAAATCAACATTACAGAACACAAATACCATTTAACTGAAGACACACCTTCTTCTCTAAGAATTGGACTTTCTCATCCTCTACATCTGACAATTCGATCGTGACGTAGATGCGATCTGAGCGCGGTGCCCATAGTACGATTGGCAAAGATCTACAAAATAATAAATAACGCATTAATTTTCATATACAAATGTGTGAGTGTTCGAAAATATATACATATATATATATACATACATATACGTATACATATATATATATAAGACGTATATATATATATATATATACAAATATGTACATGTACATGTATATCTATATATTTAAATATATCTAAATATATGTATATATATATATCATTATATATATATATATATATACATCATTATATATATACAAGAGTGTGTATGTATAGTTAGATATATAGGCATAGATATGTTATATCTATTTATTGATAAATGTAAATGTGAACGTATATATAAAACATCTATATACATACACACACATATATATATATATATACATATATATTTATGTAAATATATACTTTATATACATATATATATATACATATCTACCTATAATACATGTGTGTATATAAAAGTATGTGAATATGTAAAGATATATATATATATATACAAATACACCCATATATATATATATATAAAAATATATATATATATAAATATAAATATCTATATAAATATCTATATAAATATATATATATATATACATGTACAAAAATACATAAATATATACATGTACAGATTCATTTACATATATATATAAATATATACATGTACAGATTCATTTACATATATATATAAATATATACATATGAAAGTATACAAATAAATATATATAAATATTTATATGTGTGTGTGTGTGTGTGTGTGTGTGTGAGTGTGTATATATTTAAGTATATAAGAATATATAAATATAAATATAAATATATTTATATATATATATATATGGGTGTGTGTGTGTATACACGTGTGTGTATATATTTATATTTATTATATATATATATATATATATATATATATTTATATTTATAACATATATATATACATATATATTTCTATATTTCTATATATATATATATATATGCGTGTGTGTGTGTGTGTATGTGTGTGTGCGTGTGTGTATTTATGTATGTGTGCGCGTATGTGTATATATATATATATAAATATAACTATAAGTATAATTTTTTATATATTTATATATATAAATGTATATATATATATATATATAACTATATTTATATCTATATATATATGTCTATATGTATATATATATATCTATATCTATATATATATAGATATATGTGTGTGTGTATATATATATATATATATATATATGTGTGTGTGTGTGTGTGTGTGTAAGTATGCGTGTGTCTATATAAATATTTATATATATATATATATGTGTGTGTGTGTGTGTGTGTGTGTGTATGCATTATATATATTAATAAGAGTATGTGCGTTTGTTTGTGTGTGAATATGTATAAATTTCAGACACTTGTTTTGATAAACCATCCTGTACAATTAAATTGATACAATTGATAGAAAGAACCCCTCTGCGCCGTTGATTGAAAAAGCCGTGTTACTCAACGTGAATTGCAGTCAGTAATCGATATCCTTGAAAAAGGCGTGCGTGTCGCTAGAACGTTCTAGTTGAATCATCACAATGTTTAGTCACACCATTAGATTCTAAATTATCATATAAAGTAAACTATCACTGCTGATACACATTTTATGGTCTACAGTGATCCCATCTAATCAACGCAAACAAAGTCAGCAACAGCTGGGCGCAATCGTATTCGAGTACGCTGTTGTCTATGTGGTATTGCGCGGATTTATTCACAGGCAGTGTGTGAGACATACAAACATGTTATATCACGTACAGTCCAGAGTTCAACTTAAAACATACGTCATTTTGGGTTCTTCGATGGTCATTGGATTACTGTGTCTGAATGTGTTTTGTAACCTACAAGTATGTCGATTGGCGAGGATCGTATACAGTGTCTTTCATTTTCTCTCTATTTATTTACACATAAATTTAACAGCGGCGACCCACGTTCGTGAAGTGTCATTACTCATCTGCAAAAGTTCTATTTTTAGATCCAGTCAGGAAAATGGCCAGGAAGGCGACAAGCACATTCGTGCGGTGGGCACAGACTCACATAGACTCACAGACCAGTCACAACTCACCGTTGAATGCATGTGGGGTCATGATGAGATGTTCGGTATGCTCGGCAAAGTACAGGAAAATACGACTTTGGGACTGGGCCTCGGCCACTCAGGAAATTCTACCCACTAAACGTTGAACTTTGAACGTATATACCATATTTCGGTCCAGTATATATGAGAATGAGTCAGGTTAAGCATGTCGTCAAATTCTGTCCTTATACTCGCTCGTTTATTGATCTATACGGCATTTTGTGACCAACAATATTCTAGTAGGTGCACTAGCTAGGTCGCGCGGACCGATTTTTTTAGGCCAATATAGAATGAGTGTACGTTCCTACGTTTTAATTCACCCGTTAAACGTTATTAAATGAACGTATAAACCCCTATGGTGGAACGTTATGCGTTGGGAGTGATGGGACTCGAGAACTTCGCGGAGGACAAAGTAACGAACTGTTCAAACTTTTCAAATTGGCGAGGTTTATATATATGTTGTTGTTTTGTTTTGTTTTTAAATTGGAAAGAAAACACAAAAACGAAGGCACAGCCCGTCTATTCAGGAGGCTAAATATTTATGCATCATGAATATAGGGGTGCTAACTTAAATATATCGTGAAAGTTATAGCAGCTACTGTCCTTTGTAAACTGATTTAAATATGTCGTCCTCGAGCGTACATATCATTACTTCGTGTGATACAGACTCCCTCATTGTATTCGTCTGCGTATTAATTTTTATTGTCTAGTAGTATATGTAATCCCACCCCTGTGGCTATATATTTTGATTTCAAATCTAAAATTTGTCAGCTTTGTGAGGTCTGTGTTAGCTCCATGTTTAATCTCTATCGTAAATGTCATAGCTGCTACTATTCTCGGTGAATCCATTTATCTCGTCGTCGAGCGTAAGTGGCATTGCATCATGTGTTACTGGTTCCCTCAGTGTTGTAAAGTCGACCGCTTGTGAGGGATCGGCCTTTTGTGAGCTGGTTGGGCCGCAGAGAACGTACTTTTAGTGAAGAGTCACATATTTTACAATGCCACTTGCACTAATTGATTCTATCAGTGCCGGATCGAGAATACCTATCGGTCCTGTTATGCACAACTTAGCGAAATACTGAGTATATGGTAAGAGCTAACTCGCTTAGAAGCCTGTTTCCAGATACAATGCTGGTCAAAAAATTCTTGCAGGCTATGCTACGTAAGCTGCATTAAAGCCGCATGAGCGTCTACAGGTGAAAGCACAAGTATTTCGCGGAAGTGTTTATATGGTCACTGGCCACTTGAAACACCAGGGGTTAGAGAGTATATGTTAAATTCGGATAGAGCAATCAATACTAATTGTGTACCGGTTTTACAAGTATCAGATACGGAAGCGTACAGCGGACTCACCATATGCCGCTACATACAAATCGATTCTCAAGGCACGCCACTAAGGTCTACTAAGGTCTACCATAACACTACACGAAAAGAATACTTGCACAATAGAAACTTACTTTTTCAATAGCATGAAGATTCGTAGTATTTGGGCTAAATTTCTGACGATCAAAACCGCGAGCCCAAAATCCTGCAGGAGGTAAACAATATCATACGATGGAAAAAAAATCATATATCTCTTAATGAGTTTGGAATATAATACCACCATTGTCTGGCGAGAGTGCATATCGAAGGAAGGAGTTCATCATGATCGGGATAAAGGTGCCTCATAGATAGCTGACCAGTGTGGAATTGCAAAAAAACCAACACACTTGCTTACCTCTTCTATGAAGGCTTCGTCTTTATTGACGCTCCCGAGGGTGTGAACGTACAGACCTAATGATACTATCATCAGAATTATGACAACTATGTCAAACCGGTTGGACCATGACAGGAAGTATTTCTGCGGAACCAAACGAAATATTTCAGCTCAACTGATTATAACTCGAGCACGTACTTGTTTCTGCGAAGCTGCATAGTTTCATCTTGAATGTGCATCGACTTACGTACAGCAACAATGAGTCTGACTGAATTGTCTGTTCAGAGAGAGTTCCAAAGGGCTATAGGTGTGGCTGTTCGACAAGCCAATTCAAAGCCCATTATTGTATTGTATGCGGCCGAATAGTATATTCTCAACGCGACTTACCTTTGAACCCATAGCTAGATACTTCAAGCACATCTCCGCCAAAAGACTACCAATGATTATGGCCTCAATAAACCAGAAGACTATCGTATCTGGAGATGGATCTACCAGTGTCTGTGTGAACAATAATAGACTAAATACATTAAATCATGCCATACACATTACGGCCTAGTGATTGGATAATATCAGCTGCAACCTTTCATGCTTTAGATAGCCTCGTACCTTGTCGATCAGCAAATCATAATTCAAGGCGACATTACGAAAAGCCAGCGAATATAACACCCGCCGTCAATACTCGACAAAAGTCCAATCTAAAGGCGGTTGTCATTCTTACCCAAATAACCTGGCAGATGCTCAGCCCTACTATCATGATATAGATCATGAAGCATGATGTCGACATGAGCAAACGATTCGCAGCCAGGACCCAGTTGTCTGCCATACGATCTGTGGAGTTTGCATATGGGCCCCTAGTAGTCGTCAACAATTTTTGACACAAAATTGAGACATGTTCACATAAGCAGGATGTGATAGCCGACATGATGATTAAACCTTTTCCAATAAAAAGCCGAGAGAAACCTATCCGGTAAAGTGAAGGCAGGCACAAATATAGTTTTAGGTAGGTAAACACGTTAAAGCAAGACTACATCGGCGGTACCTCAAATATAAGCATTCAAGTCAAGCTCAGTACCTTTTACGTGCATAAGTAACAGGCTAGTATATATAGTTCTGAGATGAAAGGCCAAGTACATATGTACATATATAAATATATATATATATATATATATATAATGTGTGTGTGTGTGTGTCTGTATATA
>NW_014039918.1:0-17780 GCF_001186125.1 Sphaeroforma arctica JP610
TGAATGAATGTATGTATTTAGGTATGCATTCATTCATATATATATATATATACGTGTCTGTGTGTTTATATATATGTACTTGAATATATATATATATATACGCACATTCAATAATGTATATATATATATATAAATATCTATGCATATGTATATATATGCATATGTATGTATATATATGTTTGTGTGCGTCTTTGTCTGTTTCTGCGTGTGTGTGTGGGGTAGAGGATCGGATAGATTTGTGTATGCCTGCGTGCGTGCATGTGCGAAGTGTAGTCTAACAATCCAACGATAATATCCAAAGAAAGACGACAAAAGTCCGAACTATTGAAGGCACGAGTATGTACAGATGTGGGTATAAATACTTATGTAAATGATTTTGGAGTACATATATGGGTTTCAGAAGAGTTTTAGTGAGTATAGCTAATTTTATTGTTGTCTTTTAATGAGGCATGAAGGGCATACTATCCCTTGCAATGCCGATAATCTCATACTATGTACAGAAAAGATTCGAATCTCCTTAGTGGAACTCAGCTTGCAAAACATACGCGACCAGATGATCACAGCAGCTGAAGTTGCCAATATGTCCTTAATGCTAGTGCGAAACACACATGACCGGATGATCATGATACACACCTGATTGTGCCGTATTGCAGCCAATACAACCGACATGAAAGTATTCTAAGGATCAACCTTGGTATGTCTGGGGTTGCATCTCTACAAACAGTCTCGACTGGCAAATTGATAATAATAATAGAGCGAGGACTCTTGATTGGATTCGAACCTCTTACTAATTCGACCATCTAGAAGCCGATACCTACACAGTGCGCTCGGGGATACCACTCTCGTTGATGGCGGCGTTAGTGTTAACATTGGTTACTGACTCGGGGTCCATGTCCGAAAATTTGCGGTGCTGGCCTACAGCACGTGACGCCCAACGCACATACATCTTTCTCGCGACGAAATAAGCGACGACGGGGGCCAAGATAAGGGCCAAAATGGCAATACACAAAGCAGCAATTGCTAGATCCTCGGCTGAATCACTGTCACCGCTGTCGGTAGATCCTGCGCTGGTGACTTCGCTGTCAGCTTGTGAAGTACCCGAACTACTGGCGCTTGAAGTCTTCACACAGCCGGTGGTAGAAATCTCGTCAGCGATGCCGGGGACACATCCAACATTGTTGCGGTATTCCTGAACGCGCAGAATAAATATCAATTAGAAATATGAAGGCAACCGAAAATGAAGAGAGAACGGAAATACAACACAATTTAGGACACAAAACGCCAAGTACTGTAGCAGCAACTTACCTCTGTGTGCTCGGACAAGCTTCTGGCTTGGAAACCACCAGTTCCGAGGATCTCAGCAAGCTTAGAATCGGCACCCTGAGAAACAACAGCGTTCGTAAGCGCACTCTGAGCGCCAGAGGTGATATCTCCCTGGCGGTATACCATTGGGTGAGACGGGACCTGTCCAAAGTCCTGAATCAACAGAACCTCGGAAGCCGGTACACACCAATCAGGAGCACCAGTAACACCACAAACCTCATCGAAAGTAGTTGTACGGATGAAAGCAACGTCTCCAGCGCCTCTCAACATGCACTCCAGAGCACCATCGTAATCAGAGTAGTTCATCTCGTTAGCGGGGCACTCAGCATTATTAGCCCATCCGTCGGCACTATTTAGGCTATCACAGATAGAGCAAAGTACAGGCGCTGCACACTGTCCAGCACTCCAGAATTCAGAAACGGTGTCCTGAAGAGTATCCTTCTCATTAATGATCATGTTACGCACACCATAACCGACAGGCATATACATACCCGCACTCTTAGAGAATCCAGTATGGCATGAGCGCTTTCTCTCAGTCTCAGCGTAAGTAGTGATACCACTACTTGCCTTCACTAGGGCACCAGCGTTGTAGTAGGGTAATCCATTGCGGGTTAACAACTCGACGGCGATAGTATCCAAACCGTAGTTTAGGCCAGATAGGGTCGTAGCCGCGTCAACATAACTAAAATCGGCGTCACGGTTCATAACCTGCTGATTAGCAGTCTCCTCGCTGTCTACAACACTCACAACAATGTTCAGTCCACTGATTTCAGCCAAAGTTGTGCGAAGTAGGTCCGCGTTGGAAGCATCACCGGCATATGCCATACGCACAGGCAGTGTGGCGCTTCCATCCTTTGGCTCCATCATGGTACAGTCGGGCGCCGAAGTGCCGACAAACGTGTTGGCCTCGGGCATACAAGCTACAGTCTCCTTGTAGTTTCCGAAGTGGGCCTCAAGTGTCTCGGTATCTGTGAAGCCATAGTCCTGATCAAAGTAGGCCATAACAGGACCCGACTCCATTGCGGCAAACTTAGTGGTCAGAGTAGGAATGAGAGTCGATAATATCCCAGTTGTGGCCTGAGTGCGTACGATAGCGTGCGTGGGTGAGGCTCCGAATTCGGCTATGATCTCATAATCAGTAAGCTCATGGCACCAACTAGCGGCCGTGGTTCCAGTACAGCTGTCAGCATAGGTGGTATCCTTGATGAAGGCAACGTCTCCTAGGCCTTCACTCAGACATCTTAGAGCACCTTCGTAGTTACCATAATTCTCGTAAGTCTCGCCAGGACATGCGGTGTCAATCTCGGGAAGCGCGCAAGATTTGGACCAGTACTCGGTGACAGTATCCGTAAGTGTGTCTAGAGCGGTCATCAATCTGCGGCCTGTGGCCCAACCGGTGGGCATGTACATACCAGCACTCTTCTCGTATCCAGTGTGGCAAGAACGTTTACCCTTGGTCTCGACAAATGAACGAATTCCGGATGAACGCAACACCCAAGCTTGCGCATTGTATGAAGCGGTACCTGCATCAGCCGACTTGGCAACCGCAACACTCTCTAGATCATCTAGATGGGCCACAGACGAACCAGAGTCAGAGTCAGTGAAAGAGGCGGTACCATCCAGAACACGCGATACTCCCTCGGCTTCGGATTCGACGGGAATTGTCTTGACCACAATGGGAGAAAAGTATGCACTCAGTGCAGCATCGGCTTCAGCGTTGTAGTTCACAGTGGCCATAACAAGTGGGTCTTCAGTGGTTCCACGACGACCAGTGACACAGGCTCGTCCTGTTGAAGAGCCGGGGTAGCAATCCTGGTTGTCCAGGTAATTCTGAGAAACTATCTGGTGCTGTTCAAGTGTCTCGTACTGATAGCCGTGAGTTCCGGATATGTATGGAGTGTTAATGGTCAGGAAACCAGCCTGGAGATCTGCTAGCATAGTTGGGTCCATTGTTTTAGAACTGACGATTACATGCGTTGGGGAGTTGGCAAAGACCTCTATCTGACGAACCTGCTTAGTACCACACCAGTCGGCTTTGGTTACTGCGTTATCGCCGCAGTTATCCGGGAACGTAGAGTCCTTCAAGAATGCTACATCACCGAGGCCATCTAAAAGACATCTTAGAGATCCGTCATAGTCGGAATACGATGCATCGCACTCGTCTCCAATCATACAATTCTGACAAATACGTCTATCAACATCATCGTATGCGCACGATCCCCCTGTGAAATAGCCTAAGACGGTTTCAACGTGGTTGTTGTTGACACTCGGTATCACTCCAGTACGAGCACCATAGCCCAAGGGCATTTGCATGCCAGCTGTCCTAGAGTAACCAGTGTGGCAAGAACGCAACCCTTTAGTGTCAGCCAAATATTGGATGTTGTCGGTTGACGGGTCATCTAATACAACAGCAATTGTTACATAGTGGGTACGCTTATCTTCGTTCTGGACAACGGCGATAGTCTGTAATGTGTCCTCGATATCCTGGATAGACCCCATGTCGGCCTCCATGAAGTCACATTCGCCAGCAGCTAGTCTTTCCAGAGCATCAGCTTCGCTGGTGGATAGGACGAGAGTGAAAGTGTACTGAGGCATGGCATCACTGAGTGTCTTCGTGAGCTCCGTAGTTGCTTCTGAATAATCATCGTCATGGTAACAGATCCTGACCTCTGTGGTCGCGGCGGCCGCTGTAGTCGCTGGGGCCGCTGAGGTGGCATTCTGTGCATTTACGGCAGAAATTGCCAGCGCGGCAGTAGCGATTGCCAACCGAGAAAACATATCGGTTGCAGGAATTTGAATAAAACGATTGCAACTAATGTGAGGGGTGATTGCGATTGTTCTTCATTAATATAGTGAAGGAGAATCTGCGTAAGTGTCCGAATCGTGCACGGCAACGCACGCTGTCTGTCCAGGATTCACGTACGGCTATGCTACTAGAGTTTATTTTTAAAAATATTTACATAAAATGTTGTTTTGTTTGTTTTCGAATTCCTTATGCGAGTGGATACGTCGCTGGCGTCTCGGCTTTTTGTACATCATGTCCCAGATCCGAGAAGGTGAGATTTAGTTTTTATGTATCCGGACCGCGGATAAACCCTAGTATTTATGTTTCACACATACTAGGGTTTTCAAGGCAAAGTCGGTCCAAAAGAGTTTCTACTCTCTATCGTGTTGTCTGTCCGGTTTTTGTTAAATAATTTGCCCCATTTATAATTGAGGTCATGCAACGGTATCGTCATTTTGCTCCTGTATTTTTACATATTTGTACATAATTTCCACGAAATGCCTGGTTGATAGCCCAATTTCTCACGGCACACACGCGACGTCCACTCACCGAGAAAGTCCCCGACATTCTACAATGGCAGGCGCCACAGGCCGAAAGTAGAGGGCCGGCCAGGCATTAACCACCGTCTTCTTCTTTTTTTTTTAAACCAGGCCTTTCAGTTCCAGACTTCCAGCGATTTATCGACAATATTTATACATATTAGCCGCCGCCGCCGTCCGCCATATATTTAATGATTTTGTAATTTTTTTTTGAATTTTCAACAAAAACAAAACATCAAATAGAAACAACAAACCCAAAATTATTGTCACAAAATCAAACAACTTTTATAAAAATATTTACAGCATGGGGTCAGAGTCGGTCAGACCGTCAGATGATATATATATATAAATTTAAAAAATGTAAAAGTTATTCTTTTTTTTAACACCCCATTCATGTACTAAGGGGTTAAAATAGGGCCAAAAATAAAGAAGCGTTCCTGATTTACTAAATCTGGACTTCAATTTGTTCCCAATATTTATTGGCATATTTCAAGATTAAGTATTTCGTAAAAGATCTGTGAAGGCGCAAAGGTCGTAGTACAAGTAGAACACCTTCTAAAGGAGTCTAACACTACATCGGAAACCTCCAAAACGCGATTATTGGGTCTAAATATGCATAATTAGTAAAGTTTCAAAGTTGTCACGTACAATTATTGCCAAAACAATATCGTATATGCATTCTTATAGCCGTAATGCAAGCTACAGCTGCTAAAATCGAGAAAGAGTGTGTTTACGTCATCCATCGATTGCACGATGAAATCTCATTTCCTGAACTTTTTGCCAAAATTCACTACCTATTCACCTACAAACAATTACAATAACAGCATTATGGTTTAATTATGCTTATATAGATATAACGAAGGTCTGAAAATCATATTGAAGACATATAATTGAATATGCACACCACATGGTCGTCATTGATGGACACGCATGCACATAAATGGTGATTTTGAGCAAGCATAATAAGCCTTCTTCTATACCTCAAAGATGATTTCTGAACTAATAATACATGTATTTATTATATATTAGAACCCTTTGAAGGTTCAAACTGCTAATACGCGACCTGGAAATCCAAGATTTGACAAGGTCGAAAAAGTGCACAATCCTGTTCATAAATCGATACAGCTGTATGAACCAGTAGGGCTATCAACTTGGCTCCTTCGCAAAATTCTTTTGAATTGTTTTTAGAAAAAGTCTAGAAAATAAAATTGGGATTTTTATGTCCAAAACCGGATATAGTAAATTAGGTTTGGTTCTTTAAAATCGAGACCCCTTTGTCTATGGATGGGGTGTTAAGAAGAAAGAACCCTTTTTTTTTAAACAAACCAAAAGAAAAGTTATGATATGACCTATTTGTTTATAAAAACGGCTGAACCCTATAAAAAAGAAAACTATGGAAATCCGGGTCTTTGAACTGAAAAAGATTCAGTATATTGTATTGTTCAAAATTGGAATCTAGGATCTTTTAGTCAACTCCATCGGTATACCAGAAAACTGGCCTGACTTCCTTATCTGTAAAGCCAAAAATAGGTACAAAATATATAATTTTGTTATCAAATCACCCTTTTAGGATCTATCTTTGGATTTAGCTATATCGATAAGAAAATCAGGTTTAAAAAATATCAATTTTAAAGCATGCCGATTCGAACCATATATTTATCCTACCCTGATTTATTTTTTCTCAACTTCGCCCTCAATATTTTACTATTTTTACAAAAACCATAGCCCTCTGGATTTGAGTATGCTCTAAATTTACGATTTGTCTCCGAAGAAACCTGATTTCTGCTCGAGACCCAAATCCAGAGGGCCATGCAAAAACGTAAATATTTATTAGAGTTTTTTAGTTTTTGTCAGTTGACAATTTTTTTGTACAGTACTATCTTTTTAAACTAGTCAAACATGATTTTTGATCTGTTTTTTAAAAACAAAAGCAAACAAAAATCATATAGAAATAAACAAAAAAGAAAACAAAGGTCAACCGTCCATATTTAGCCTCTGTCCTATTTTTTTTTAATTTAGGAATTACATATTTAGAACACTCAGTCACTCAGAGTCAGAGACTCAGAGCAGAAGGAGGCTATGATGAATGGAACGATCAATGAACCATCAAATAAACATTTTTATTTCTCTTTTTTACAACCAAAATGCGGCTTTTTTTTTACAAGCGGTGAATTAATATATAAATATTTATGACGTTTTAAAAATATTTTTGTTTTTTATATATATATCAATTATCACCAAACACTATCTTTTTCAATACTGTATTTATTTTATATAGATTTTTAGTATAATACTGTATGAAAAATACTTTCTTCGAATGATTTTTATTTATTGTTGCTTTACAAACGCTGTCACAAGTTTGTGACTGTCCATAGCCCAATGCCCCGTAGGCCATAGCCAACTAATAAAAACTGAAACAGTCTTTGTGAATAAAAAAAGTCACTTTTCACTTACATAATTTTTAAAAACAAACAAACCAGATTCATATGCTACCAATTTTATTTGATTTTTCAAAACAATCGAGCATTTTTTAAAACAATATTCAAAAAACAGTTGGTTACTTTTCACTTCTTTTGAGTTTTGACTCCGAGGACCAAGGACCAAGGAGTCGAGGACCAAGGTAGCATAGACCAAGGACAAAAGCCTTGCCCCAATAAGTGAGTCCTATCTCTATCAGGCTATCACTCCCCACTATCCAGGACCAATAGCCCAAGTGCCCATGTGTTACAAAAAAACCCTAAAACATATCAGGCTATCACTCCCCACTATCCAGGACCAATAGCCCAAGTGCCCATGTGTTACCAGTCCCCGATACTTCCTAGTCCATACTCCGTCCCCAGTCCTGTCCTGACTCCTGAGTCTAAGACTCAGAGTCGTAGGAGTCGTAGCCCTCACTCCCTAGGCTACAGTCTACAGTCTACAGTTCTACATTCTACACTCTACAGTCTACAGTCTACAGTCAGGAACCGTCTCTCTCACTGATTCACTCTACTACTATAAAAATGAGACAGACAGTGAACGTGTTTATTGGATTGTGCAACTTCTATAGTGGGTCTAAATCCAATAAAAAAAGCCCCACCCATTTTATGATTTGCAGTTATATCTGCTGTCTGTCCTTCACTCCTCGTAGAGTAGTCTTATCAGTAAACATAAAAATAACAAGAAGTGCAATGGTTAGCTGGTAGTTTTGCCACTGCAAAAGTACAGCCAGCAACACTGCTGTGTATTTTAACTGGCTGACTGCTGCAGTTTGTTGTTCTGAATCTGCATTTCTGCATTTCTGATTTTTTTTTATTAATAAAAAGTTAGACTCACTCTCTCTCTCTCTCTCTCAGATTTTTTGAGAAAGAGAATAGAGCTGAGACTCCAAAAAAAAACATTTACTTATTCCTATTTTGTAAACGACACGACACAAGAGAACACTCACCAGTCGACACCTAAGCTCATTACGTTATGGGGTTATGAAATAGAAGTTAAACATAAACGCATATTTATTCATTTTTAAAATGTTATAACGTCTATAGTACTGATCAGGAGGGCCTACCTAAGTTCTTTTATAGAACTACTTCATATGATCAAAACAGTACACACCTAAATGTTTATACCCGCAAGGTGCACCTCTGAGCATACAAAGGACCACATTTGCAATAGAAGTTTAACGTAAACGTATTTTTTTAGTCGACTTATAAAAGTTTTAACGAAAAACGGTTGAGGTTAGGTCGATATTCGTGAGTCGAAAGTCGTGAAGACTAGTCTCGAGTCCAGCTCGACTCTCGACTCTCGAGTCTCGACGAGTTGACAACACCGCTGAATGCAGCTGATGCGCTCGCACTGAATAAATTACTACCTATAATTCTGCAGTCCGTGACTGTGTCAAAGAATAGTGACTATAAAGAGTATTTGGAGTATTTATTTCATACGTATTGTAGTCCACAGTTCCAAACTCATCACCACAGAGGCACAGTCTCAACGACTCGAAATTTCACAGCACAGCTGCACAGCTCGTATTGTAAAGCGTATTTACGTTTATATTCAATGCGTAAGGTAAATACGTATACTAACTGAGTATTTTCATTCTGTGCCTTTACGTCTATTGTGGACGTATATTATATTAAATGGCTAAAAAAATTACCCCCCAATGTAATGAAAAGAGTCATGTGGCAGTCATATTCCAATTTTCGGTCACAATATACAATGATTTGGATTACTCCAGACCTAATTTGTAACCATGTGAGATATTTTATCGGGAAGTGGAATCTTTATAATGAGCATATGATGTTCAATGAAACAGATTCCAAATTATTATTTATTTTTTAAAAATAGGTTTTGGAAAATTATATTTCGGAAGGTAGTAAACATAGTTCTTTTGACGTATTTACGTCTATTTTTTGAAAATGTAGACGTTATATAGAGGTAATATACTGTATAGGTTTTACAGGTTAAGTTATGTAATTAGCTTTGCTCTACAGTCCGGTGAGTCCACAGTCCACACTCCACACTCAGTCCACAGTCCACACTCCACACTCAGTCCACAGTCCACAGTCCACAGTCCACACGACATATTCACCGTCCACAGTCCACAGTCCACAGTCCAAAACAGCAAACTCCACAGTCCACATATTTACAACTCCACTACTACTCTGCACTAACCCATTCCGCGGCACTACACGGCGCAGACCCGATCCGTACCACAGAGGTGGGTACTCTACTTAGTAGGTCAGCAAGCGAATATATGGAACATTCGATGGTAACAGTGTTTTGACAACACCGGCCCGAATTGACTCAGCGCATATCTTCCATTGTCGACTCACTTGGCCCAAGCTTCAAATGGGAATTTACTGACCACTTCTTCCCATCAATCTTTCCTGAACCACTACAGCGACTATGAGAGCCATACCGTATGTTCCTACATTGTATCATACATACTTGCCATTTTTGAAATAAATAATATTATCCCTACTAGAGTGGACCTCTACTACTACTGGTAGTAGTAGTAGAGAGCCTCTCACTCTTTCTCTAGAGTATTCTTCTACACACACGCAGTCTCACGCGGAGTCACAGACAGTCAGACACATAGACTGATACAGTTACTGTTACTGTGTCACACACACACTGTCACATACGTTACAACTCACATGACTACAAAAGACAAAGTACACGCACTGTTCAGTGTTCAGTGAGTGACTAAGTGTTCACAGCACACACAGTTGCACTGTGACAGTCACAGTCACACTCGAGCACGCGAAACAGCGAGACAACGAGAACTTCTTGAGAAGCGATGGGGAGTGGGACAAAGAAGTCAAAACTCCAAGAAGACTGAATCTGTACAAAATACTTGATGAGTCTGACTCTTTGTGTCAGACAGTCATCAGTGTGATGAGTTGTGACTTATGATTTGTGGCAGTGTTACTTGTGAGTTGTAAGTTTTAACTCATAAAACTTGAAAAAAATCAGTCTTGGCCAATACCCTATGGCCATACTCTCTCTCAGCGACTCAGTCGGGCGGAGGGCAGCCTCCCCCAAGTGCACAACTCACAACTTGTCACAAGTCACAACTTCACAAGTCCCACACTCCTAAAGTCCTCGTTCCATTCTAGGGCCCCAACCCCAAAGCTACAGAGCATAGGGTCCCAGAGTCCTAGACTCCTAGCAGGTGTAAGTCTGTAAGACTGGGCGAACTTGTCGGTTACAGTTTCCTAGGGATAATTTTATTTATTGCAAAAATAAATATTATTATCCCTAGGTTTCCTAGTACAGACTTAGCGACTTAGCTCTCTAACTCTACTATTAGAGAGAGTGTGTGCGTGTGTCTACTCTATAGAGAAAGCGTAGGGCCGTAGGCTTTAGGCAGCCTCCAAATTCCAATAAGTGATGACTGATGACTGTGATGACTGATGACTGATGGGCCCTAAGCCCCCAGGCCTCCATAAGGCTCCAGGCCTCAGTCTAAAACTAAAGTCTACACTCTACACTTATACAGTTAACAGTGTATTTTTATTGTCAAAACGTTTCTACTACTCTATTCAGAGTAGTACAGATTACAACTCACTTCATTCACCTCTCTACTCTCTACTAGAGTAGTAGAGAGATAGAGTAAGACTGAGAGTAATCGCAAGCCGCAGACTGCGCTTAGAGACCACAAAATCCAGATGGTCAAAGACTCAAGGGCCTTGTAAAAATCAGATTCTACTATTTATTTATTAATTTATTTTAAAAAAGAGGAACGAATTCGGTATATGTATTTTTTAAATAATTACTTTTGAATTGGTCTATTTTAGAAGGCTATGGAATTGTGTGTAAATATATATATTTTTTAAACAAAATTTGGTTAGGAATATATATATTGATTGTTTTATTTTTAAAGAATTTGTTCTTTCAGGGGCTATTTTTTAACGATTTTTACTTGTTTGTTTTTTAAACAAAACATTTAGTTTTTAATAATAAATAGGGCAGCTGATGTCGTTTTGAAAAAAAAAATCCAAAAAGAAATCTGATAGCCTTCTACTGTATAAATTGAAACATAAATCCGGAAAAATATGTATTTATAAAAATTCAAAAACGAGATTTGACCTAGAAATATATTTCAGATATGTAATTGTAGAAAATATGACCATTTGATTTTTTGAAACAGTGTTTACGAAATATTTAGATTTTTGTGTATAATTTAGACTATGTTGAACTTATTTTTGTTCTCTCTCTCTCCTCTTCTCTACTCTCGCCTAAATACGCCCTACACTCTACAGCAGCAGCTTCAGCCTACGCCCTTCTGAGGGTCAGAGGCTCCCGGGCAATGGGTATGATTTTCTTTTTTTTGGTCTTTTTCATAGCCCTCTGAAAATTGGTTCATTTTTCAAAAGCCGTGCTTCAATACCCGACACTTTCCGATTTGGCTCCACAAGCCCGCCTGTTCCGCCTGCAAAAAGACCGCGGTCACAGGCGCCCAATAGCAGCAGTGAGTCTCCCAGCTACCGCTCAAAAGTGGACAAACCTGCAAAACCGAGCCCTAAAAAACGCCCGACCCACCAGCTTCTCAGTCCCAATCGCAGCCGCCAGTACCCGAACACCTTTTAACGAAAGTGGTGGGCCGCCCGATGCCGGACAAAACTCTTCATAGCAATTTTCCCTAACGGCAAGCCCCCATCCCAATCAGTATTTGAAAAATACTGACATGCCCAACCAGCCCTCAATCGCCACCACTTTCTCTGGTATCTTCCGTATCTCAACCAAATCGCCGCGGAAGCTCCACCAGTTTCATCCGCATTTGTGTTCCTAGCGACTCTGTCGCCCAGATGAAACGACATGCAGCCCTTACGTGGAAATGGTAGCTTGATGAAAACATCGACCCCCGCTCCCAACAACATCCCGACGATACGAAAGCAGCTTTAATTCACTATCTCCGCACCAAGCGGGAGGCCCGCTGCACACATGAACGAGCGCCAAAAATTCTTGCCCGCAGCATGGATGCACTACTGAGCCCACTTGTCAACTCCACAAACGCAGACATCCTCCAATCTACCGCGGACCGTCTCCAGAAGGCTTATCAAGCAAACCACGATAAAAACCTCTTCTCACTTAACCCGCGAATCCCGGTAAACGCTAAAGAATCAGCGCGTACGGAACCCGGACGACTTCATATACCAACGGTCTCCCCGAGACAATCATCCGACACGATGGATAGCAATACGAAGCCTCAGCTTTCCACGACGGACTCTTCGATGACAGTCAATGATATAGAAATGGCTGACATCGTCAAAGAGGAGAGCCCAGTAGTATTGACCGATGATGAACAATTTTAGGCCCAATGAGGATGACGCTCTTCAACCCACAAGGACTCAACATGGACAACGCAGCACATACAGATAAGTGTTTAAACGTTATATCGATTTTAAGTCAGGTTGATGTTATGTGTGTGGTTGAAACCTGGCATAACACCACATTTCTGAATCATATACACTCGAACACACACGACCACTTCTTCCCATTAATCCTTCCTGAACCACTACAGCGACTACGAGAGCCATATCATATGTTCATACATTGTATCATACATACTTGCCATTTTTGAATAAATAATATTATCCCTATGGCTGCGACCAGGTATTGCGACTGACGGCTGTCTCTGCCCTGTCTGCCCCGGTAGCCACAAGTTCACTACCAGCCACTTTACCTGCATCCAAGAACTGATTCGACGCATCCTGGTAGGCCCGAAACTGCCACCCATTGGCCCTGACCTCCTTCGGCAATTACAGGAGTGCCACGACTTCCACGGTATCTGGACCCTCCACGAACACCTTGGATCTTTTCTCCAGCATGTTGAAGAACCACTGTACCCTCACCCGTCCCTGACACATCAACAGATGTTCCCCATACCCCGGCTAATCACGCTGTTGAAATAATACTTCTAAATATCGGTTCAAACCAAATCATCGCGCTTGTTGGTTCCGACTATGATACTTCCGATCCAGGCCAGCCAACACATACCGAATTCATCCGTGGTCTGGTGTGGCATTGGCTTACCCACATCCTCGCTTCTCGACCGGATTATGACGGATAACCTGGTCCTTCTCGGTATTTCGTACTCTGCACTAACCCATTCCGCGGCCCTACACGGTGCAGACCCGATCCGTACCACAGAGATGGGTACTCTACTTAGTAGGTCAGCAAACGAATATATGGAACATACGATAGTAACAGTATTTTGTCAACACCGGCCCGAATTGACTCAGCACATATCTTCTATTGTCGACTCACTTGGCCCAAGCTTCAAACGGGAATTTACTGACCACTTCTTCCCATCAATCTTTCCTGAACCGCTACAGCGACTATGAGAGCCATTTCATATGTTCATACATTGTATCATACATACTTGCCATTTTTGAAATAAGTAATATTATCCATAGCTAGGGACTGACGCTTCTTAACTGTAGTGTCATTAGTAGATTGTATTTCTTGTGCACAGACTTTAAATGCTGTGTTGCCTTTGAACTGCTTAACAATTGGGTAGAGAAATTGGGTAGAGAGTGGAATCTCTGATTCTTTGACCTTGTTAAGGAATATCTCAGAAGGGGTTCATTTGGTTGTTCCAATGGGACCTATACGACATATTATAGTATGTCTCTAGGGTGTCTTCTGGACGGCTCGGGTACCCTGATATAGGAAAGTATCTACTTCCCTATCTAAATACATTGGCTCGTATTGTATCATGCTTATCAATTTATTGAGCCATGGATCTTTACTCCGTAATGGGCAACACAACGTGATGGTAGCTTTATGTATTTGAACATAATTTAATAGCTGGGCAATTAACTGCCATGGTGGATTAGCCCACGTATTATGTTTGGAGAGGTCTATTTGAAAGGCGTCTCCCAAAGGATGATTTAATGTCCTGTAATTCGATAGTTGTGCATTATGATGTGCAGCAAACATATCTATGGTATGTGCCCCAAATATCTTTTGGGCCAGTTCAAACCACCTGGGATTACATTTCCAGTCAGTGGCTAGTAACTCACGTACGGATTTATTAAAGCCCGGTACGAAGCGTGATAACATATCCGGTAAATGGTTATGTATTCCTGGCAGATGTTTATTATCAAAATGAAACTTTGATATTGTATCATGCCAGCGACTCAGTAATTGTGAGTCGAGTTTCATCTCTTTCATATATTGAAGAGATTTCTGATCACACATCAGCGTAAATGCTGTTCCGTATAAGTAATCTCGGAAGTGTGTTAGAGCAGCCACTATGGCTAATAGCTCTTGTTTGACAGTTGAGTAATTCAACTGTGAAGCATTCATTGCTCGACTAAAGAATTGTATAAATCTAGGTTTGTTATCTATAACCTGATATAATACTCCTCCTAAGGCTAAGTCGGAGGCGTCCGTTGCTATTCCAAACGGCACGCCATCAACTGGTCCTTGTACAACAGGGGCTTGCTGGACTGCGTGTTTGAGCGCTTTAAATACTTCCTCACACTATTTAGTCCACAAGTCTCCTAGTTTGCCTTTATGACATTTTAAGTGTCCAAAAGGTTAAGATAATCAGCCAAGTGTGGTACTCCATCTGAAAAGAAGTTTACAAACCCACACATGCTGTTAACGTCTCTTCCTGTAGTTGGTGTTCGCCAATCTAACAGGTGTTCTACCTTACCGGGGTCGATTTTAATACCTTCCTCAGATATTCGGTAGCCTAAGAGCTGTATTTCGCTCATTGCGAAGTGGCATTTCTTCTCGTTAATCTTGAAGTTTTTCTCGTTGAGTCTCTTAAGGACTCGTCTGACTAATGCGGCGTGTTAACCCTTAGTCTTAGAAAAGATGACTATGTCATCTATATAGACTTGCACGTTAGGCATGTCTACAAACATTTCTTCCATTACTTGTTGGAAGAATGTTGGTAAAGAGTGTAACCGGAAAGGTGCACCTCTGAACCGGTATTGTGTACCTTTCCCCGTAAAACTAAGGTATTTACGGTGTGGTTCCTTGTGTAAGGTCTATAGTTGTAAATACTGTAGCACCTTCCATCCTTCGCAGTAGCTCGTTAATACGAGGTAAGTGAAAGCTATGAGTTGGCAATAATTTATTTATTGGACTCATACCTAAACATACTCTGACTTTCTTAAACGATCCGTCAGAGTTATGTTGGTCTACGGCTAGCAGTGCCAAGTTAACTGGCGTCTGTTGATAGTTACTTTCTATCACTCCATCTGCTAGCCATTTCTCAACTTGTTCTTTTACCACAGCCTCGTGTCTCCAGGATACATTGTTCCTTGAGGGACACTTTAACTGTGTAAAGTCCACCTTGGTTAAGTCAAGGCTGGCAGACCCGTCGTTAAAACGAAATTTTGCCCAATCTGTGATCTTTATCTTCTTATTAACTAGAATCAGATCCATAATTTTGGTTGCAAAGTCTGGTATCAATGCATTGAGTGTGTCTGACGGGGGCTTGTATGGATTTAGACAGTTATCGTCTGACTGATCCTTTAATGAATCTATGTTACTTGGTAAACCAGTTACGGTTATACCTAGAGTGAGTAAATCACTCATTCCGACTATAATGTCGTACTTCTGTGACATCTTAACTATCACAGCTTGGGTAGTGATATTCCTATCATCGGGCAGGGAGATTTTAATATCTGTGGCCATGGTATCACACTAAGCAGTTTTATCATCAGCTAAAATGAGGTAAGTTGTTTGTGTTCTCCTTTCGATATCTTTCATTAATGCAAAACGATCGGATATACATGAAATTTCTGAACCAGGGTCAATCAACGCAAGGATTCTATTTCCATTGCAGTATACAGGGATTATTACACGCTCATCTAAAGAGTCGTTGTATTGTCTGTGTAACGATCGTACCTGGTAGTACCTTCACTCCAACTAAATGTTGGGCTTTTTGTCACAAGACTTAGTGTGATAGCCATTGGTCTTCTCACACTTGTCGCACTTAATAAGAAAGTGTGTACAGGGGAATGCATGTCTGCCATTCCAATAACCGTTAGGGGTTAATTGGTACATGTCATACCCACACTGTACGTCGGCATATTTATTAATCTCCTTAAATGGAGGTTCCATGTCCTTCGCCCCCGCGCGTGCCCGTTTATTGGGTTGCGTGGATATAGTGGAGTCGCGACCACATGTATGTTGGGGTCTCTGGTTTGAGGTCGGCCTAGATACGTACCCGTGATCGGTGTGCTCCCTCATAAAACTGTTCCCACGTAAGTCGGGATAGATGAAACTTTGTTTCATGTCCCTTGTCTCGAGCCTTAGTCGCGTGTTTACGTCGCAACTCGGTGTACAGGCTCTCACGGTCGTCATTCCTTATTTCTTACAGAACACGTGCATAACCAGGAACTCGTACCATCGCTGTGCCTTGTCCGTTGTTATATCTGGACGTTTTAGGTCAGCATCTAGCTTCAGAATATAACTCTGAATGGGCGTGTTCTCAGCTGGTTCAGTTAAAATTGAACTCAGTTCTGGGCTACGCATGTCCTTACTTAATAAGGATCCAACCAACCAACACACAGCTGGCCAGCCACGATAAGTGTCTAGCTCATGCTGGTGTCCCTGCAGGATCAAATAACTTGTACTTGTAGGGTCAAACGTCTGCATTAAGGCAGAAATCCATTGCTGGGAAGCGATATCATTCGTCTCCAGCATGACCGTGAACGCATTAAGCGTACGTGTTAGCGTGTCGAGGTCATGGTTGTTCATAAAATCGATCTGCGTACTGTTGACATCCCAGTTCGACTTAAGTCGACTGATCTGTCCCTTGTACTTCTGGTTGTCCCTGTGGTCTTGTCCACGTTGGGCTTGAAGTAACTGATCAATGCGCTTTTGCTTAAACGCAATAATATTCGCAAAGTATGCTACATCATCAGCATGATGCGCATAGTGGGCGATTTCCATTTTAATGGTATAATCGTCGACCGATTTGTTAAGTTCGGTCACCTCGTCAGAGTGAAAATTTTCTGCGGGTTGATGTAGTGCTGTGCGATCGAAGCGATTAAATTCGACTTCGTTAACACGTCTACGGGGGTGTTTATTACCCTTTGTAAAGTCCATGGTCGAGGCCTTTCGGTGTTCTGTATTCCAGTTGACTTGTCTTGACACAAAATACATCTATATGCGTGAAAACAGGCATTGGACTATTAGGTCTCGTTTATAGCATTGCTTCTACGTGCTGTGGCATGATGCTGACGCGCCCATGCGCACTATAAATGCACCGTACGGCATATCACGCGAATTAACACCAATGAAACGCCACAATATGTGGTTATTTATATGCAGGTGTGTGTATGCGTACATATATCGATATCTACACCATACCTATAAATCTATACGTGTATGTGTTCATTTGATATATGTATACGTGTACATGCTTGAGTATATATGTATACATACCAGCGTACATCTAATCGAGTATGTTATTTTCAAATAGATAAGTGGGAATAAGTACGCCCACATTATATATATAGGTGTGGGTGGATGTATGTATATGTTAGGTCTAGACATGAGGGGCGATGTGGTTCGATAGGAAGCGAGTCCGTTGATGTAAACATAGGTGAAAGGCCCTTGTAGATGAACGTGTTGATGTGCAAGCATATAACTTATATGATATATATATATATATATATATA
>NW_014039918.1:34380-42696 GCF_001186125.1 Sphaeroforma arctica JP610
AACTTGGCCCAAGCTTCAAATGGGAATTTACTGACCACTTCTTCCCATCAATCTTTCCTGAACCACTACAGCGACTATGAGAGCCATTCCATATGTTCATACATTGTATCATACATACTTGCCATTTTTGAAATAAATAATATTTTCCCTATCCAAGGAACAGAGCACCGAAAGGCCTCGACCATGGACTTTACAAGGCGTAATAAACACTCCCGTAAACGTGTTAACGAAGTCGAATTTAATCGCTTCGATCGCACAGCATTACACCAGCCCGCGGAGGATTTTCACTCTGACGAGGTGACCAAACTTAATAAATCGGTCGACGATTACACCATTAAGATGGAAATCGCCCATGACGAGCACTGTGCTGATGACGTATCATATATTGCTAGTATGATCGCGATCAAGCAGAACCGCATCGATCAGCTACTTCAAGCCCAACGTGGGCAAGACCACCGGGTTAACCAGAAGTACAAAGGACAGATCAGTCGACTTAAGTCGAACTGGGATGCCAACAGCAAGCAGGTCGAGTTTATAAACAACCATGACCCCGACACGCTACCCCGTACGCTCAATGCGTTTACGGTCATGCTGGAGACGAATGATATCGCTCCCCAGCAATGGATTTCTGCTTTAATGCAATCTTTTGACCCTACAGGAACAAGTTACTTGATCTTGCAGCGACACCAGCATGAGCTATACACTTGTCGTGACTGTCCAGCTGTGTGTTGGTTGCTTACGTCCTTATTCTGAGTTCAATCTTAACTGAACAAGTTGAGAATACTCCTATTCAGAGTTACATTCTGAAACTTGATGCTGACCTAAAACGTCCAGATATAACAAAGGACAAGGCGCAGCGATGGTACGAGTTCCTGGTTATGCATGTTTTCTGTAAGAACATAGGGAACAACGACCGTGAAAGTCTGTACACCGAGTTGCGACGTAAATACGCAACTGAGGCTCGAGACAAGGAACATGAAAAAAAGTTTCATCTATCCCGATGTAGTAAAAGTCCCATTAAACCACTATCAGTGTGAAGTTAAAATTAGTTTACAATTAATTCCCAAGAGGTGAATTATTTGTAGACCCCGTAGACAATCAAATATAAGAATAAATACACCGCACTGAGCCTCAGGGAGACTCAGTAGGTTTTAGTATCGTATTTTGATGTGTTTACTATACCGACTTATGTGGGAACAGTTTTATGATACTGTATCCACTCTTTTCACCGCATATCGAGTAACCTCGAAGGGAAAGGCGGTAAATAAGAAACCGCGCGAGCTCCCTGATCAAGGATACCTCTCACGCCAGACGTCAGATGATAAACCTCATCAGACGCGTCCGACTCCACTCAATCAACGCGACGCAATAAACGGGCACGCGTGGAGGCGAAGGACAAGGAACCTCCATTTAAGGAGATTAAGAAATATGCCGACGCACGGTGTGGGTGTGACATGTACCAATTGACCCCTTACGGTTATTGGAATGGCAGACATGCACCCACCTGTACACACTTTCTTACTAAGTGTGACAAGTGTGAGAAGACCAATGGCTATCACGCCAAATCTTGTGACAAAACGCCCGACATTAAGTTGGAGTGAAAGTACTACCAGGTACAATCGCTACAAAGAAAATACAACGACTCTTTAGACATGCGTGTAATAATCCCTGTATATTGCAATATTTTAAAGAAACTATGTTTCTTGGAGACACGAAGCTGTAGTTAAAGAACAAGTTGAGAAATGGTTTCGGATGGGGTAATCGAAATCAATTACCAACAAACGCCAGTTAACTTAACGTTATTGGCAGTTGATCAACACAATTCTGACGGAACATTCAAGAAAGTCAGAGTATGTCTAGATATGCGTCCAATAAATAAGTTATTGCCTACTCATAGTTTCCATCTCCCTCGTATAAACGAGTTACTGAGACGAATGGAAGGTGCTACGGTGTTTACACCCATAGACCTAACACAGGGGTGTCATCAAATGCAAATATATGAACCCCATCGTAAGTACTTTAGTTTTACCTGGAAAGGTAAACAATACAGGCTTAGAGGTGCACCTTTCGGGTTGCACTCCTTACCAGCATTCTTCCAACAAGTAATGGAGGAAATGTTTGCAGACATGCCTAACGTGCAAGTCTATATAGATGACATAGTCATCTTTTCTAAAACTAAGGGCGAACATGCCATATTAGTCATGCGAGTCATTAAGAGACTCAACGAACATAACTTCAAGATTAACGAGAAGAAATGTCACTTCGCCATTAGTGAAATACAGCTCTTAGGCTACCGTATATCTGGGGAAGGTATTAAGATCGACCCCGGTAAGGTGGAACACCTGTTAGATTGGCGAACACCAACTATAGGAAGAGATGTGAACAGTATGTGTGGGTTTGTAAACTTCTTTTCAGATAGAGTACCACACTTGGCTGACTACCTTAAATTTTTTGGACACTTAATATGTCATAAAAGCAAATTAGGAGACTTGTGGACTAAAGAGTGTGATGACGCATTTAAAGCGCTCAAGCACGCAGTCCAACAAGCCCCTGTTGTACAAGGACCAGTCGATGGCGTGCCTTTTGAAATAGCAACGGACGCATCAGACTTAGCACTCGGAGGTGTACTATACCAGGTTATAGATAATAAACCTAGGTATATACAATTATTTAGCCGAGCAATGAATGCATCACAGTTGAATTATTCAACTGTGAAGCAAGAGCTACTAGCCATAGTATCAACTTTAACAATCTTCCGCGATTACTTATACGGAACAGCTTTTACGCTGATGTGTGATCAGAAGTCCCTTCAATATATGAAGGAGATGAAGCCAGACTCTCAATACTGAGCCGATGGGATGATACAATATCAAAGTTTCATTTTGATATCAAACATCTACCAGGGATACACCTAGCAAGGACCCTGTTTAATAACATAAAGTCCAAGCCCGAAGTCTTTCAAACCCTATTTTTAAAAGGATTAATGAAAGATAATCCCAAAGCATATACACATATAATGCGACTAAATAAGTCATGTGTATTAAACGCACACGAGCGCACTTATGACGCTCATGCGAAAGAAGGACAGGAGTCTGGAAACACTACAGACTTAGAGACCACACAAGTGGATTCTCAACACCCTACCTTTAGTCTGGAGGAGCAGAATGATAAAAACATTATTGCTTGACTGACGCAAAACCATAAGCTGAAGCACCAGAACGTACTAGACGCACTTAAAGATGCTAAGCGAAATGGGATCGCGCACCCTAAGCTGGCAACTTTAGTTGACAGAGTATTTCAGTCATGTACAGACTGTGATCTCAACCAGATTTAGCGCTATGGGTTCGCACCACTTAAGAGTGTGACTGAAGATGTTCCATGGCGCAGGGTCATCATTGATCTGGTTGACCTGCCTACGTCCGAGCGCACAGGCGACCGTTACGTATGCCACTTCTTTGATTTGGCGTCACGGTATAACTTGCTCTATCCATTAAAGGACAAGAGTACGCAGACCTTGGCAGAGTTATGTTGCCAAGTCTTTGCTGACCATGGATGGCCAGGTATAATGTGTACTGATAACGGTAGCGAGTTCTGCGATGACGTAATGGAATCGCTAGTACTCGTATCAGGTATGTGCCATAAAAGGAGTGTACCATATAAACCGCATACACGCGCGAATGAAACGCGCCATAGAAGACTTAAGTTCTTCTTACGTACTGCATTAACGGATGATGCAGATGATTGGCCATAACACCTTAAGTGGGTACACACACAGATGAACGAGTGTGTTGATCCGGTTACAGGTACAACACCCGCTCACTATTTTCGTGGCAGATATAGTGAGTTACAAATACCTTTTAACAAGGACGAACCTAATCACCATGAGTTACCATGGTTAGAGAAGATACAACCTATTTATAACGTTGTATATCCTTGCTTGCGAGAAACACGCAATATTGCCTTATTAAAAAGGCAAAATAGACGGAATGCTACCAAAAAGATAGCAGAGTATCAGGTTGGGGACAGAGTTAACATCCATCAACGTAATTCCGATGCTACTGCATTAACATCTAAATGGATAGGACCATATACAATCTCTGTAGCTGACGTTAAAAGTGGAACCTATGAGGTTAATAAACCCGACGGTTCCAGTGCTTTAAATATAGGCACTAGTCGGATTCCGACTACTGAGATTATTCTCGCAAGAATACATGACTCTAATGTCATTCTTGATCGTTCTGAATTTAAAGACATTATATGGAGAACGGATAAGGGAAGCTATACATACTATCGTACACGCTTTATAGACGGTACAATCGCTGAGTTGACTTCAGATGCTTTCGATAATCAAGACTATTTAAAAGCCTTTAATCGAAAATGGCGTAAACGCCTGCATAAGTCACAAGTTGAAAAAGATAGCATATTTCCATCGTCTGAAGGCACGGAAGTTAAAACTTACCCGCCTACAGTATTTATCCCGAGCTTTAATGCTCACCCTTCATATGTGCTTAAGACACTGAAGCGTAAGAAGCGTCCAGTCGACCACCACGGACCTACTGGATGGACCTAGGCCCAAAACTCACAGGGTAACCGAGAACGCTTAACTTCTCCGCCTGAGAAACATTAACTATACGTTATGCTACTTAATGTTTTCGACCCGTTTTCCTTTCTCGCTTTTTGACCCATAATCAGCTTGAGTGAGCAACTTGCTTCTCCTGGGTCTCAAAGCTGGGTGGGGACTGTGTGATAGCCGGGCCTCCACATTAGACTCTATGTTATAAACGTACCCTTAAGCAGTACGTAAACTATAAACGTACCCTTAATAGTACGAGGAACTTAAGTTTCCTAAATGGGTTTTAACGGTTTTAATAATTAATACCTTTTCCATTTTACATATCAGATATTTGGACAAAGCCATTAAAGGGCCCCGGTAAAATACCAAATATAAGATTTGGTCTAGTTCTATTAACAGAACTATATTTACCTTCAAATCTATTTATATCTGAATACTTCGGTAGCGAGATGGCTCAACCAAACATAGGTTTCTAGGGACTATTAACGTTACCTAGTTTATCCTCCGTTCAGCCAACCAGATATGCCAGTCAGATGGAGGCTAAGTCGGTAATTCTTGATAAGTGGCAAGTTATTGGTTAATGCAATAACTATGGACATCAGGAGTATTTTTCTTTTTTTCTATTCTTTTTTTCTAAAGATAGGATTTTATGAGTCTCTCGGATTCGCCCCAACGAAACATACCATAGTTTCTATTAGAGCGACAACGAAATACTAAATAAAATCCCTTCGGCGAAAACAGTACTGAGAAGATTATATATAGGCAATGTCTCAACCTCACAATCCCTCTGAGTATTGCTGTTTTCACGAGGCATACCTAACTTTACTAAAAGACTCATTTCGTTTATTTATTTTGATTTTAACTATACTTAGACTTAACCTAAGCGTTTAATTACTCTAAGGCGTTAATATCGCCTTGATAGACCGAATCTTACAATCAGCACCACAATATCGGATCGAAACTTATCCTACGGCTCACAGACTCCACGACGGCACTGCATGCCTTTCGGAAGCGACGCAGCCAATCTCAGCTCATGAACACCCAGCTTAACAGACTTGTCTAGTATTATCACAGAAACAACACCCAGTGGCCAGGCACACTGGGCTATACGCCAGGCTGATAAACTCAACCTGGCAGCAGACATGCTCTCGAGACAGGGCTCTCTGGTTCAATATCACTCAACTGTGACGTCATCCACCGTTCTTCAAATATTCAAATGGTGGCAGATAACCCGGTAATGCACATCACTCCTAGCCCACACCATATCGTCCGACACACTAGCAGTAGCAGCCGCCGGGGTGTTCTTGATGTTTTGTGGACAGTCAGCCATGTAATGGGGACCGCCACATAGATGACATTTGATGAAGGGTGGCAAACACTCCTTTCCCCCAGGTGACCGAGGAGCACTTTGACCACGTGATCGTGAACGGTCGTCTTGCTGTACGGATCGCCCACGGCCGTCGCTCCCACGATCGTTGCTCGTCCCAGATCTCGGAGTGTATGCTGAACCAGCTGTGTCCCTACCATCTCTATCGTGATTCCTATACTCACGTCCACGCTCGCGGTCTGCATAAATTCATCGCTGGGTCGTCGGTCCCGCCCCTCAAAATCCATCGATATGAGAGACGCCAGAGCAGCATTACCTCCGACAGATGTAAAAAGTATAATAAAGAACGCTCTTGTTTTACCCTCTAAGCACGTGGAGATACTGGAAAACCGGACTGCAACATACACCGGCTGTTCCATACGCGGTTCACAAGTCTAAGACGTGCCGATTCCTCACGATGTCTTCTCGGATGTCCTCATCCGTTTCTAACTCACACAGGCGATCCAAGTCATATTCTCGTCGAATCCGCTGGGCATTCGCGTTTCCTTCGTCATATACTTTCTGGATTGCAACCTTTAACGCTGCAATACCTTTCTTGGCCGTTTCGCTGAGAGCCGCATCTGCTGCCTCATCGTCCACTCCTAAAGCTGTAGTTGCTGTGCTGCTGTCTGTAAATCTATCACCTGAAGCGTGACGACGGGACGAAACCCCACTAGCAGTGCGCTTCTTCCGAAAGGACGGAGCTCGTACATACTCGGGATGGAAGGTAGAGTTATTCATCAACCCTTCGTCTCCCTCGATTATGTCCATCGACTCTTGAAGTACAATCGATCGAATCCCGATTTTAAAGATCTCCTGGGCTAATCTTTGGCGCCTCTGGCGCTCCTTGAACAGGGCATAAGTATCACCCTTAAGTTCAAAAGCCCACGCCTGGACAGCAACACTCCGACCTTGACTGAAAAGATCGGTGCATGGACCAAACACACACATATTGTGTTGTTCCATACGCATTACCGTTGGGTTGTTACTAATTCTTGAGCGCAATCTGTATTCAACAGCTCGCATCCGGCACTGGTCTGTTCCATAGACTTGAGTAGGAGAGAATACGCTTTCGTGGTCATACACTCATCCCAAGCCCGGAACTACGGAGCGAGGAACGTCCAATCATCATCGTCCAGACGTTTCCACGACTTCAGCCCTTTAATAACACTATATGTTTTATTGTTGCAACTAGAGGTATTGGAAAAACCCACCATCATTTTTTTTAAAACTCACACGGCCAAATATAATATGCCGGTATCCTTTAAAAAAAAACGCTCTGTACGTATAACACCTGCTAGTCAAGTACGGTCTGTCTAATTGTAGTTCACAACACAGTTGATTCATAAACAGTTTATTAGACAATTATCCGAGCAATTCTAGTATGAATGCCCAGATGATCCTACTGTACTAACCTTATGTATAACTTCATCCAGTCCAGCATAATCCTCCTTTCTCAGCAACAAGCTGAACTTCCTTCTCACACACCACGCCAACCTATATCCACGACACCTTCCTTCCTAGGAAGCCTTATCCCGCTATTCTAGTGATCCTCCAATCCTCTGCGCGGCATAGTGCGTTGCCCTCAGTCCACCTACTCCATCATCTGTCATATCAGCTGCACCAGGTAGACTATGTCAGCTCCCAATCACCCTGACAACTATCACTGAACCATCTCCATGTGCCAGACCTTGGCAGTTCGGTACTTAGCTCCAATACCGAACAGGTCCCTTGTGGATATTACACGCGAGTCACAGATAAATCACGTAGTAGTTGATTAAATCAGGACTGTCCCACTCCAAGTTCTTTTCATAGCCCACTCAAGTTGGGCTAAATAAATATAAAAGGACGATGGACAGGGTACTATCCATCATCCATTTTTCCTTCTCTTTTCCCACCCACAGCCACCCTTTTCATCCGTTTTTCCTTAATTCCGTTTGCGAAGTACATATGATGTCAGTTTATATATTAGGCTGACTCATCTCCAATCGCCAAGACAACAGGGGCATGAAAATATATAGTACTAACCAAGCCAGCCCCGCTCCGTTATCGGTCGTTACCCACACATAAGACAGTCGCATCCTGATGATGCGCCACTTGACCTCGTGGGTCCAAGACCGCTAAGTACTAGTACGATCGACCTGCTTTAGACATAACACACCCATTCTAACATCACAGGATGAATACTCGTGGCGATCAGGACTACGTAGCTAACTTAGAAACATATGTACATTAGGAGAGTCGTAAATAGACTATAAATAATAAAAATAAGTAGTAATATTATATATATATATATATATATATATATATATATATATATATATATATATATATATACTATATATATACTACACACACACACACACACACACANACA
>NW_014039918.1:42716-46243 GCF_001186125.1 Sphaeroforma arctica JP610
CTAACCTTCGTTCCAACATATATATATATATCCAGTTTTATTCGTCCGAGCGTTGTAGCGACGGAGACACAGAACATTTATTTGCTAATATCGTGTAAACTCTGCTCTAGTTTCCCGATTTCAAAATTCAATCTGAATTCTTGTCTAGCACAGTTACGGCAGCGAAGAACAGTACAGGAAAAGCCAACTTTTTCGCTGTCCAAAGAAATAATGTAAAATCACAACACGGTTAGGTCGACACTAAGTTAACTGACGAACCAATTGGCGATGTTTGCTGGCTGCTATGATGGTTAGAGAATCCAAGTGCGGTTTGTACGTTCAAACGTACCAATACACATATGACTTGAGCTAGCTAGATAGTAAAAGAAAAGTCGAAGTGGTTATTGGTATCACGATTGCCGCTGCCGTCTTAGATGATCATACAGCCCTCCGCGATATATAAATAGAAATATCTCATGCTGGAGGAAGGCATCGGAAATGGCTGGTTTTAAGGTTGCTTTGCACTAAAGGAAATTGATTCTTACAAAGAGTTTAAAAACTTTTTATCCGAGTAATAGAGCTAACTGTATTTTAATATCCTCCTTACGCCTTCAAGAGAGACCAGGATACCTTTATATATATGCGATGTCCGTATGTGGAAGCCCTATACTCGCAGATATACAAGAACGCAGTGAGGGAAACCAACTCATGCACCCAAACCAAGCTGTGAATTCTGAGGCACAGACCCTGGTGCTCATTTTGATCAAAAAGCAAGTCGTCCAGCGCAATCTGACATATCGCGAATCTATACCGTGAGCAGCATGTCGCACTCTGGATACTTCCACTCGTTGCAATCTTATGTAAAACACAACTGCGGACTAGATAGAAAATAATAGAATCTTTGTTGTTCTGCACACAGATCAGAAACAAAAGAAAAATGCGGTCAAGTGTGTTGGCGTCGTTCATATGCTTCAAACACCTGGCGTGTTGTACTCGCTTGCTTGTATGGAAATAAAAAGGTGATCACATCATATTAAAAGCGACTCCCGACTGTTCATCAAGACTCCGGTACAAAACCTTAATCGCCAGATTAATTGCATGCTTCATCCCTCTATACAGCACGAGATGTTAATTGTGATAGGTAGGTTGATTATGTTCCGAGCGATTGGTTGAACCCTTTAAACAAACATTCTCATATAATCGGCGGCTTTTGATTGGTCTAGAGCCTGCTGTAGCAAGCACCCAACATATTTAAGGACGAGGGAACGATCGATTGTGAATTCTTCCCTCTGTTGTTTGCACGGATCTCTAAGCGCTACAAAGACTTTGGGACAATGTGGCAACCCAGGAGACCGCGACCGCTCCATTTTTTCGGCGTGAGATATAGTTGCAGACGCCTAAGCCGAAATTGGGATGAATTTCGAAGAAACAGAACGCTAAGCAATGCGAAATATCACATAAATTACAAGTCGTGCACTTATGCACAACTCATCATACGAGGAATTAAAATCCAGAATAAAATACTTCCTAAGCGAATTTTTTTTTTGCGTACAACGCGCCCCGTATTGCCTTCCTTTGTGATGGCTCCACTTGAATCAGTGAAACTAACAACCGGATAGCGTACATAACCTATGCAGCGAAAATGGTAGGCCCCGTTCACATACTGGCTGCGTCAACTGTACAACACGGCACACCCACACCCACCAAACAAGAAATAAGCAAAAAGCATACTCGTCATTTCGCAGAACAGCAATATCCACGCCTCTATTCTCCCTGTTGTTTATCAGATCGGAGATATCCTGGCCATGCAAACAGGAATGGACGTTAGCAGATTCGGACAAACTTATATTGTCAGAATCCCGATACGCGCAAACAGCAAATGCAAACGCAGATAGTCAAAATTTACGACTATAATCGATAGACGTAAAATTACAGTCTCAATGAAGTGATCCTCAGCACGATTCTTTAACACTTTAGTCAATAAAAGTTCAAACAAGATACAAACCAACATATCCAGTCTCCATACGATTCCATTCAGGAATTATACTAATATCTAAACTAGGTGTTTATAGAGCATAAATCGTTGTTTCATCACTATGCGATGTAGCGAACTCAATGTCATAACTACTCTCACAATTTTTCACCATCACATAGTGGTTTTTATGGCATTATTTTACGCCGACCGTTGCACCCCAAAAAAAAAGAGAAGCTACGAAAGCCAGTTTCACATTTCCTAAATGCTTCGAAATTGTACATGATAAATTTATGGCAACTGAAATACATAAACTCCATGTCTGTTTAGTGACTTAAAAAATCTTATCGCTATGCAGCGCTTTGGCACACGTCATACGATAGTTCCATAGGTCAAATAAAGCCGTCTCACAAAACTGATTATGATAAATCCTTCAATGCTTTAGAAAGACACGAGCATAGTAGTCAAATCGCGACAGTATCATCCCCAAGATCTAAACATACCTGTAGACTCCGGAAGTTCTGTGCATTAGCAGATCCCATCTTGAGTATCTCATCACCTTTCATCAAACCAGCTGCGTCAGCAGGGGACGACTCGGCCACACTTGTTACTGATAGAAACGGCTCGAGCGCACTCATGTCAGATACAGTCACTTCCGTTTGTGAGGTAATATGGGTATTGTTATCTGCAGTGGCACGTAATGTACGCCCAGCTCCATCCTGTGTGTTGATGGCGGATGTTATTTTGGCTTCACTGTGCAAGTCGTGAATCGCTTTTTCTAGATCTGACATTATTTGCCTGTAGAAGGAATGAAAAAAAAAATTGCTTTAGGCTCGAATGGTCCTATCAGACACTTCATAGATTGACTTGACATATTTAACGCGCGGACTGCCTGGTCTACAGTTACATACAAATATCGACGCGAACATCATGCCACGCTAAAATGTCCGGCAATAAAACTTGAATTTTCACTTCCATTGTGTATAAATAACACTATAATTTCCCACCATCGGCAGTGGATATTTGTCATCGATCATTGAAACTCGGCGGAAATGACCAACTCGACAAAAATGATGTAGAAACATACTTTATATCCGTTGTTGATCGCGCGATTGCATTGCGCAGAATTCGGATCTGATGTATTTCCAAATCAACACGCGGAAATCCTTCGTTGTCCACTAGAGATTCTGACATACCAACACCGTGTGCTCTCAATGCCTGCAATATTAGAGACCAATATTTGTTCGTTTCGAATAAAATTTAGGACAAAGTGAGATAGCCTCTGCTGACAGACAGCAAAATATTGCACTGACTTCTCAATCCAATGAAAAGCTACTGCTCGATTTTCCGGCGGTCTACACATGACGGGCAAGATCAAGAACACTATACATACAAACACAGACACAGACACAGACACGGACACGGACACAGACACATACACAGACACATATATAAAAAATTGTATATACACATACATACACATATACACACACACACATACACACACAAACACACACACACACACATACACACACAAAACACACACACACACACACACATATACATACATACATAC
>NW_014039918.1:47084-48879 GCF_001186125.1 Sphaeroforma arctica JP610
GACACACACACACATACACACACACATACAACAAAAAAAACAACAACACACACACACACAACACACACACACACACACACACATATATATATATACAGACATACATACATACATACATACATACATACATACGTACATACATACATACATACATACATACATACATACATACATATATATCTACGTTAGTGTCTATATGCATTGGAGTGTGATTGTTTATAGATATTTGAACACGTATACAAGCTTATGAACAATCTAGCAAGGTGTCCCTGTTCATAAATTTGAACAAGAATTTATAAATGCACGAATATTTTCACGCATGTGCAGTATCTATAATTTATATACGCCTGTATATGCACAAACAATATTATACTTTATATACGCCTGTATATGCACAAACAATATTATACATGTACGTAATCCATTTTAAACACCTGCATACCTCATGCAAACCCTTCAGTTCTGCTTCCATTTCATCTTTCCGTTGAAGCAGGTCTTTTGCCACAGATCTGTTGCGGTCCAGCTGATCCGCATCACTTACAGAAGGCATTGCTACGAGATAGAGAAATACAATTCTGTACAGTATTAATTCGATAACAATTGGTAGCGTGAGACGTTCTGAGAACCTCGCCGTTTGTTGATTGTTTTGAGATAGAGCTTGGTTGTATTTATATAAGTGGATGTAAAAAAATATACAAATACTTTTTTTATACATACGATGCTGATGACGAAGCCTCATATTTTTAGGTTAAGATGGGCGTCTAGTTAGAAAACCCTAAACCCAAGGCACAAAGTGCCCTAAACCCAAGAAGGGACATACAGTCCTAAACCCCGACATAAAGTCCTAAACCCAAGGGATATATAGCCCTAAACCCAAGGACATAAAGTTCTAAACACAAGGGACAAGAGACATAGAGCCCTGGCCCCAAGGGACACAAAGCCTTAAACCCAAGGGACATAAAGCCCCAAATCCAAGGGATATAAAGCCCTAAACCCTACGATCCGATACGCACAAAATCAAATGAAGCAATGCGGGGCATAGCCACATACTCGCATAGGCGTCTTGCGGGGGGCTTGTATTTATTCAATTGCACTGCGAGAGTCGAGTGGTGATCGGCGAAACATACCTTTGTTAAAGATGGATGAAAGGGTACAAAGCAAGTGCAAAAAGGATAGGAGGCGCTACAAAGCTTGTCTAGAAACAGGAAAAGGCGACTGCTTTCTGCAGAAGGTAATAACACTGCTGGACTGTACTTGTATATACAGTACCAAAAATGATGTGCAGGGGGGTCTTCCATAATTTTCAAAATTCAGACGTACGCATGCAAATACGTACAGTTAGAATCCCATCAACTTACAGTGCGACGTACCTATGGATGACACGCGAGTGTAACGTATAGAAATATGCAAGTTTATATTCACCTGTCGGACTTATGCTCTCGCGCACCCACGCAGATTGAAACAAAATTTTCACGAGCATGAAAATCCATGCGAACAAGCGTATCGTATATGTATACGTCTATATGTGGGAGCAACTGCGAACAAGCGTATCGTATATGTATACGTCTATATGTGGGAGCAATAGATTCATCTTTGTCTATGTATTGCGCGGATGCAATTGTACGAGTATATAAGGTGTAAGGATTCAAAAAACAAACAAACACAGATACTTGTCCGAATTAACATTGCATCGACATAAGGAAATGCCTGTGTACGCGCACAAATCTTGGCATACATACATGCACACACACACACACACACACACACATACACAACACACACACACACACACACA
>NW_014039918.1:50526-53636 GCF_001186125.1 Sphaeroforma arctica JP610
ACTACACACACACACACACACACACACACACACTATATATATAATATGTATATATATATATATATATATATATACACATATGTATACATATATACTTACTTACTTACATACATACATACATCCATTCATACATCCATTCATTCATACATACATACATACATACATATATATATATATATATACATGCATACATACGTACATACATATATATATACAAGTTTATACTTACGCGTAAACTATTCTTTGATCGCGCAGAATAGCTTGCTAATCTGCGAGACAGGTGCTGTGGGTTCATCATGTGTTGCCGCTTTCAAAGCGCTTTCCAGTTGCCACAGATCCGTTATGAGTACAGGCATGTACAAATGTGTTAAAGGATGCGACTCACAGGTGCAGGACGCAGAGGGGTGTCTTGAACATATTTTAGGCAAACGGGACGAATAAAGTAGTGTTTTATTTGCGATAGATCTTAGTTGCATGTTGACGCTGAGTCATCGGGTATACTGCTCTTGTCGTGTGTTGATCGGAATAAAACCAGTTTACACATCCATCATTGTATTTGGTGGCCGTTTCGTCAGGAGAAAAGTGAACTTTTTCGCTATGATTTGGGGTTAACAATTTTGACGAACAACGTCGGTTGCAATCATCATATCTGGGCAGATGGGTAGGTGTCGGAACTGCGTTAGTTAGAGACATAATTACTTGGACGGCTTTTGGATAGTGTCCACACTTGTGACATGATTTTAAGATTGTAACAAACGTGTCCGCGAGTACGCTTCGCCTCTTTCTAACCTTGTGCTTCTTGCATGAATGGATAAAAGTTTGATAACCGTCACAAACGTATTTCGAGCAAGTTATAGTCGCTGTTCCACGTCGTCTGAGGTAACAGAGTATAGCATTGATATTGTTTTTATTCGGAATTCTTCATTTTTTTTAGCAAACGGCAATTTCACGTTTATCTCTCTCGTATTGTCTATAGGTTTGTACGGTAGTGGTTCATAGATACATCGCGGTACACCTGGCTCACGATGTATACGACTGCTGTACAAAAAAATTTGTCGGCAACGAAGTAGCTCTCGATTGCTTGTATCATTAGCCTGGCTCATTTGTTAGCAACAATTTCTGGCCACTACTTCTTGCGTAAACATAACTGGTGTCGACTTATATGTTGTTCACCGTAAACATCAACTGGTGTCGACTTATATGTTTTTCACCGGAAACAAAATTATTTTGGTTTTTCGTAAACCACAAAATAAGAACATCTAGGTATAAGAACTTGAGAAAGGTGAGAAAGCATCAGCTATGAAGCAGTGTGATGTAGCCAAAGCTTTCTAAACAAAAGTTTAAAGACCACATACAAAATAGGTTCTATTCACACACGCATTCCGGAGCACACCACTACTGTGGTTTATGATGACAGTCACATAGCCTAACATGACAGTTTGTCAGTGCGCAGCACAGGGCATACTATTCAAAACAATGATCCTCAAATAGTCGTGAAATGTAGGTTTCTCGGAACAAACTGGATTCGAAGTTGCAGTGGCTCAGGCCACCGTGACAGGAATTTTCAGCAACTACACCAGACGTTAGATTACTTTGATATCTGCAACCAAACTAGTATGTGATAGGCACCAAGAAACTATATACCACGACTTAGCATAGATTAATATACATACTACATTTGATAATATAGAGGTAAATGTGCGTACTACAATTTAAAACTTTGAAGTCTCAGCTTATCTATTCATCTTGTGGATCATGAATCGGGTCATTCGGGTGTGCTTGTTTAACCAAGATTCTTAACCCCTCATCAATTTCTAGATACCCTTGCTCACTCTTGCTCTATTTTTGCTCGATGCATGTGTAGTTGGCTTATAGTCTGTCAAAATATACCGTTCAAAACAAAACCTCGAAGAATAGTACATATATATTAAAGTATATGTTCCTAGTCGCCATACAGTGATCTGCCCGTACGCAGAGATACATACATATGTGTCTCACAACTACGCATCACACACTCGGCAGTCTACACCCTATGTACTACCCTAAGTTCTTAAGAGAGAACCCTGCGATTGAACTCTGCTAATGGCGCGTTATTTGAATTTCTGGATCTTTTTAATTTTTCTGGCATGTGGTTGAATTTCATACCCAATAAGAGTTGAAGAGCGTAGAGCCGTAGAGACACTGTTGCAATTTCAATTTAAAATACATTTGTGAATTGCTGTACAAATACGACTTCTCATCGAATGCTATATCTACTATAGTAGGCGGCTGGCAGCGATTGTGCTGAATATCTCCACACACCCATCAGTTGTAAAACTGCACCGAATGCTGTGTAGGTAGTTATTTAGGCATTACTACGAGGTATATTATTTGCAACAATTCGTAGTAGTTTGATATAGTAGGGTGTACGGGAATATAGTACAGTCAGCCATACTAAAACATTGCACATGATGTTGCAATTTACACACTGCTGCTCTTACACAAGAGCTCTCGTATACAATGGAACCAAATACACACAAACTCGTTCACACACTAGTATAGCGGGATCCAGAACGCAGTACATACCTATTTACAAGCACAAACTACATACTAACAAGACCAATCATCTCAAAGTCAACAGTAGAGAAGCGCATCACGAACCTACACACACTCACACACCCGCCAGACCCAGTCCTCTGCCATCTAAGTATAGTCATGACCGAAGTCGACGGAATCCACAGAAGAACGAAGCAGGCTATGTGAAAACTAAAAACAGGATCGGGCAATTGAAGCAAACCTGGGTCAAAGACTGGGTGGATCATAAGCCTGAAAAGTTGGGCGAAAGACCTATTAAGCCTTCACAGGGTGCGTATGGCCTTGGGTTTACCAAACTGAGACATGGCGAAGTTGAGCATCATTTCAAAGAATTGAAACAAAGACCAGGTAGCGGGGTCGGGACAGCAGCGGCCGATTTATATTCGCACAACTTGGGGGATAACATAGGTATGCTTATCTGTTCATAATTGTGCGTGCATGTGTCGATGAAGCTTGATAGTTTTAGAATATATATATATATATATATATATATATATATAATACACACACACACACACACACACACACACACACAC
>NW_014039917.1:0-639 GCF_001186125.1 Sphaeroforma arctica JP610
TGTGTGTGTGTGTGTGTGTGTGTGCATATCTATGTTAGTATTGATAGTGATATTGATACTTATATTTATATTGGTATTGATGTATATATATATATATCGATATGTATATTGTTTTATATATATGGTCCACGTATAACGATGGGTTATGTAATAGTATATGTGCGAATTATGGTCACTCAGATATATGGTGGGTTTGTTCTTATAGGAATGTCGGTTGTGTGTCATGTTATAAGTTTTATACATACTACTTATTAGTGCATTTGTACGAAACATAAAATGAAGGATTGTGCTATTTGTAAAGTAGGGTAAGATAGTAGATGATCAGCGATGATCTATAGTGGAGATCGGGCACTAGCGGATTCACAGAGATTTTGTGTCAGTTTGTAGAGGAGACTTATGGTAGATACAGTTACTACCTATGGCTATATAAGGTAAGATTATGAGATGATCAGTCTTCATAATCTTGCAATCAATATATATATATATATATATATAAATACTATTTTGAGCATTATAAAGTAAACAGCTAATACATTTTAAACCGTTCGTAAACTATATAGTTTACTCACTATATATATGTGAGTGTGTGTGTGTGTGTGTATAAATGTAAATGTAAATGTAAATATGATTATACATTTG
>NW_014039917.1:1564-9979 GCF_001186125.1 Sphaeroforma arctica JP610
ACATGTATAATATTTTATATATATATATATATATATCTTCACAATCATTTTCATTCTCATATATGTTTATATATATACATATATATATATATATATATATATATATGGAACAAGAGTGAGCTCTGACGACTTATATTGTACCGATTTTTATAGCGATGAAGCGGGTGACAAGACCTTTGTGGTAGCCCTATATGAGTTCAAGGCTGAGAGTGATCGGGAACTGGATCTGGTTAAAGGTGACAAAATTGAATTGCTCGAAATTCTGGATTCGAGTTGGATGGAAGGACGTCTCAACGGAAAGGTATGTTTAGTCTCTGTGAATTTATACCTCTGTGAAGTACTTTAAGTAGCTCTTGTGTGTATGCGTTTATGAAGATGAGGTTGTTCATATTTCTTTGTCTATTTTTTTCAATGTATCTCGTCTTCTCCTTTTTGCCCACATGTACAGGTCGGAGTATTCCCAGTGGGCTATGTCACATACTGTTGATTCAGGAATAGTAATAAAACAAAATTATATACACCTTGGAGAGCTGGTCTGTTCAAAGCGTTCTCGACGATTCCATTGGTACTGCGCCCGAAAGCCTTGGACATGTTGTACAAGAGAGTAATGAAAGTAGTTATGGGATGTTACAATCTATCTACCGCTGGTAGCATATTCTTTGATGCATCCAAATATTCCTGCACAGTGAGTATCCAGGTCCGTGGTATTAATATTGACAAGAAACAAATTTGTATAGTGAAAACGACTGCCGTAGATAACCACGTAGCGGGTTTTAGAAATGAATGAGACAATCGCTTGAACAGTGAAATCGATGATCTGAACTGTAGTAAATGATTGCGTTGTTTGGTAGTTCCAAGAGCAGACAGGTGGTGGACTCAGTAAATATTCTTCGTCGAACCCGGATCGAAGTGATACTGTTTATTCCGCTATAATATTTTTGACTACTGAATACAGTGTACATGTTTTACATACTTCTTTCTTCTTCTTTTTTTTCAAAAACAAAAAACAAATATGACCACAGTAATTCTAACATGTACTTTGCAATTTTAAGTCTTATATAGAACAACACCTATTTTCCAATATTGAGATCTCAGATCAGCAAACAGATGACAGATCTCTTAGAATGGTAATTATTAAGAGCAATACTGACATACCTTTAAAAAACTGTCCTTCACCCCGAGTCCCAAGAGAGGAGTCGAAACTCGATACAGTCGAGGACTTCTTTAAGAAAAAGTAGTCCTGTGTTTTTGTGTGCTTTTGTTCAAACACATTGTCGCCAGTCGCCAACTCGCCACTTCACATTTTGTTTTTGTTATATTTGTTTTAAAACAAAATCAAAGAAATCACACTGACAAAACTTCAAAAGTGACGCCAGTCGCCAGTCGCTTGGTCGTCATTTTATATTGTTTTTTATCGTTTTGTTTTTAACAAAACAAATACAAATATATTGTTCGTAATTTAGGAGGCTACATATGCTTTTATTTATTTGTTTTTTTAAAGAAAAGATCTAAAACAAGCAACAAAAAAAAAGTTACCAATTTTATTCATAGCCTTTGTACTATTAATTTATTTATTTTAAAACACCATTTTGTGTTACATATTTTCATAGCCTTCTAAATTAAAAACATGCTATCATTTATGTGTGTATTATATTTATTTACTTTTTTTTGTCAAAGTATGTGTGTCACTTTGCATAGTCTTCTACACTTTGACATTATTTACTAATTTAGTGATTGCGTTTTTTTTAGTCTCACAAGTGAGGACTGCTGAGTGCCGCTCTGAGACTCTCTCTGAGAGTGCGCACGTGAAGTTGTGACTGTGAACTTGTGGAGTTGTGAACATGTCGGAAATGTTTTAAACCTGCAATACTTTCCGACATGTCGAAATCCGAAGACAGACCAGGAGGCGGCAGGGGCAGGTGAACTGAGAACTGAAGCTAGAACTTAAAAAGCCACAAAATGAATCTTGGTTCTTTTGTCGATATGTTTTACTCAATCTTGACGATATGTATTATTTATTGGTTATCGGTCAGTGATGAGAGTAGTTTTTGATGGTTCATAAATCATGAATACTGACTCATGAGTGATGAGTCGTGTTTCGTCGTTTAGTCTCGTGTCTGAAAGTACTGAATCTCCCGTGTTTTATAAAATATTTCAAAAGAGTCTGATGAGAGCAAACGATACTCTTTACTTTACTCTAAATAGTTTTTACTTATCCTTATTCCTTGCACGTTGCATAAATGAGAAAGCAGAATGCAGACCTGCAGAGTGCAGACTTCTTGTTGCAGAGCACTGTGCAGGATTGCTTGCCGAGTTGCCGGTCCCTTTTCTATTCAGTATTCAACCTCATTTATTTGTTTGTTTATTTTCATAGCGGGCAGCAGTAGGCCAGTGGTTTACTGGGTGGGACAAGGGATTAAATAGGAATGCTGGGTGCCTGAGTGGTGAACCTGCGCCCTAAGGCCTGAGACCCTGATGAGACCTGAGGCCCTGAACCTCGATTTTTTACCACAAAAATTGAAAAAGATATAATTTTTCTACAAAATATGTCTCTATATTCGTTTCCTTTTTGAACAAAATAAACAATCTCCATAAAAAATCGACTATTTATGTTACAAAACAAACGAGATATTAGATGTGCGGTGGACGGTGGACCGGAAGTTAGTTTGTTTTTTTAAATGAGAGACCTCATTGTTTTTAAAAAGAACAAAAACGTGGAAAAAAAATGTTCTTTTTTTTCTTTTCAGACACCAACTCTTTTTGTGAATTTATAAATTATAAACAAATATGTATATATATGATATATATCTTTTCGAGAAGGCTATATTTAATATTTTACATATATTACAATTATTCTTTACTATATATAGTAGTATAAAAGTTTTTCGGTACTATGCGGCCGTGCCTAGTCACAGTGCCACAGTCGACACTCACCACTTCACCAGTCCCCCAGTCACCACTCACCCCTGACCCCAGAGGCGCCCCAGTGCCGTGGTGGCGTGGTGCCGAGGTCTCAGGTAAGCGGTGGTCCGTATACATTTCTAGAATTCATGCTCAAAGAGTAAATACGTGGTGTGTAATGTATATTGTACCATGTATGTAATTACTCACATTTCTGCCTCTTTTTTAATTGAAAAATACGAACCCTGCTGGCTGCTGGCCTGCGCCCTGCTGCCCTGCAACGTTTATCGTTTGGCGTTTGCGCTTTTTCATTATTGTGTATTTTATTTTGTTTTTAAAAACAAACAAAATATTTATGGCTTTTTATATAAAATATTAATCAAGTCATGATCTCATGAATATGCTATTTACTCCTCGTTGAATGTTGAGTTGTTGACCCTTGTAGTCCATGTGATGGCCAACTGTCAATTAGCCAAGGACAGGGCCGCCATGGCCGACGCAGTGAATTTTATTTTATTTTTAAACTAAATATCAATAATCAACTGTCAAAAATACCAATTGGGTATGTAAAATTGTAAATATTCACAATTCAGAGGATGGACTCGAGTGATTAGTGACGGGTTAACGGCAGATTCTACTAAATACACTCTCTAGTTGAGAGAGAGAGTACGGACTTGGAACACTCAACTTAGTCTCAACTCTCAACAGTCAACACATGCAATTTAGCCTCTTACCGCTTTTCAATTCACAGTCACATGGTCCTCTGGCCTCGGCCCTCTGTTGGCCTCTGGAAATTGGAGAAGAAAAAATATCACCAAATTATTCCAGAATCCAGAGGTTCGTGAAGAGTCAGTGAGGCACTCACCGAAGCGGAGAAAGATAAAGGCTGCAATGTGTAAATAAATACTCGTGGAGGCAAACAAATTACATATTTTTTAAAAATTCCTCCGGTGACATTGCTGTTGCTTTTTATTCTAACAAAGCAAAAAGTGATATTATCATTTTACAATTGTATGCGCTACCGATTTTGTGTATATTTAAAAGGCAGCATCCTGCGTCAAGCCCTCACAAACATCTAATAATAGCGACTAAATGCACAATATGATCGTGCATCAACTATTTAAAAGCGCTTGTGTAGCGGGGTTTGTCTTAGCACGACCTAGCTTAGAACTCGAAAGACGTAGCGATAACCCTTTAGCTGGGCACGGGTCATTGAGAGTGTTTGACGTAAATAATTTCAATTCTTTATCAACTGGTCAAGCTCCAGATATGTATGATATATTCGCCGCTGAGAAGGATGGGTGTTTCGGTGCCATACGTGATCATTCTCAGTGTACACCCAAGAAAAGAAACCACAACATCATAGCGCAGAATCGAATGAAGACTTCGGAAAATATCATGAAGGTTCCAATCTTAGCTGGGACCTACGCCGGAGATCAAGAGGGATCAGGGTCACAATTTTACACAAACCAATTGGATTCTCTCTGGGGACTACTAGCCGCTACGCTAGAGTATGAAGTTTATTTTGACGACGATTTTGATTTTGCGAAGGGAGGTAAACTTCCAGGTGTGCATGGGGGTGATAGATCGTGTAGTGGTGGCTATAAGGCCAGAGGAAATGATTGTTTCAGTACCAGGCTAATGTGGAGGGAAAATGGCGAGGGTGAGGCATATCTATATCTACCGATGGCCTTACAGAGTGACAACTTTTGCGAAAAATGCTCTGGATATTCAAAAGGCACCACCTGCGACGAGATGACCTATTGCTCTTTAAATCGTGCGTCGTTTTCATTCATCAAAGGTCAATGGAACAAGATCAAGATGCAAGTGTGGATGAACACTGACGGCAACCAGGACGGTTATTGGAACTTATTTCATAATGAAAAACTTGTCATGAATGAGAATTCACTGACATATCGAATCGATGACTCAGTACCATTATCTGGTATGTTTTTCAGCACCTTTTTCGGTGGAGGTAGTTCAGACTATGCCCCCGATTATGACACACACATCGATTTTAAGGGCTTTAGACTCACAGCCGGTATCATCTAAACACGACAGCACAATATCAGGATAGATGTTATCAACTAGAACTTATAATATAAATTGATAAATAAATAATACGAGAATTTGAGAACATTGGGTCCACAATTATTTGGCATATCACATCATTGAAGAGCTAGTACCATTGTCCAGTACAGTATGTAAATCTTTACTTCTGTACCTTTCTTGGTGGATGTAGTATTGTAGTTCAGACTTGTCAGACTGAATATTTACATAACTATAAGACCCCCGATTCCAGCAATACATATTTTTAATATATTGCGACAACCTTTTTGTTTCCAAAAAAGGAACGGGCTGTCGCCTTGTCGTGACTCGCGAGTCTCGCTCCGTGTTTTTTGTTCCAAAAAAGGAACGGAATTGTCGCCTTGTCGTGACTCGCGAGTCTTAAAGATGTATTCAATATTCTTTGATTTACTATTTTTATTTTTGAGGAAGAGCCAAAAGCGAAAAGGCACGCGGGTGGGACTGTGGGAGCACGGCATGGGCAGTCGGGCACTGGGCCCCGCCCGCCCCGCCAGCGGGCGGCGGTGCCAAGTTTTTCGTTTTTATATACATAAATAGATAATCTTAGTATTAGTAGTAGGCTATGTCTCCCCATGTTTTTTAAGCCAAAATTGGGCCAAAATGCCTATCAAAGAGGCTATGTATAGCCAAAAGAATTAAAAAATTGTTTTATTTTGATATTTCCTAAAAAATATAAAAATACAAAATAAGAAACTAAATAGGTAAATACACTTGAGTTGTGTCTAAATACACTTACAGTCTACACTGTACACTGTACACTACAGACTTTGACTGGTTAACAGTTCGTTTTACAAAACAAAACAAAACTAAAAACAAAAACACCACTAAATAAATAATTAACTAATTAATTTTACTCTGCTAAATATAGTTAAAAAAAGTAAATCTATTGCATACCTGAAATTTTACAAGTATATATTAGAAAAAAGAGAAATTTTGAAACCACCATAAATACAGCCACCGACACACGCCACCTACCCACCACTATTAGTGCAAACTACATTTCCCACCTACTCATACTTGGGGTTCACACTTATTATAAATATAAGGCCGAGTCTTAACGGGATCGGAAATTGCGTTAGGATATGAAATTCGGATTTCTTAGCCAATGGGTAGAAGAGGATTTTATAATTTCAAGAAAATTTCGAGAAAAATATTATTTCCGAACGAGGACATACTTTCGAGGGCTTGTATACCCCTAGAAAAGTGGGCAGTTCGTTCGGAAATACGGGAATAGGAAAATATGTACGTAAATTCGCTATTGCAGCTAATAAATGTACTTTGGAAAGGTGCTTTTCCAAAGTTACAAGTAATTAATTATTGGTTGTGAGAGCAATGTGCGTTTGGAAAGGCCTGTTTTGCCAACTTATTAAAATTCTGAAAATTAATTTTCGGGTGGAGTAAAACACCTTACTCCAGTAACTAAATGTTGTATTTCATATCCTCGTGTTGAAATTGTGTGATGAATTTGAAATTTTGGAAAATTATCACGACATTTTTTATTCCAGAATTTCTGCAAATTGTCTCATTTGCCAACTTCAAAATATAAAGTTTGACCTCAAAAAATTGTACTCAGAATTTAAAATCCAACTATTTCTTCCTCGAAGTGAAAAGCAAGGTCAACCCTCATTCTCACTTTGAAAGAAAAATTGTCTGTTCTATTTCCGATCTTTACGTAGACAAAAAAATCTTCAAAACACGCACAACAGAAAACACAAAACTACATTGTGCGGGTCGTATATTGTAAATGTGTTATGTGTCCATATGAAGGATGTTTAGGATCGTGTGCCGAGTGCAGTACTTTGATTCGCAAGCAGCGCAGTGCGCAGATGCTTGCAGATACAACTATGATGATGGATGATACATCAAATATTTTGTACGCATTGAGCGACCTAATATTATAGATGTATCACAAATTCGTTCCATGAGGGCATCGAACAGAACCCAAACCACATTAGGGGTCTAGAAGATTTAGAGGACGTGATGAATAGTGCAAACGCTCGCGTACACAGACAATGCTTTCGTATGCCGGTAGAGGTGTTCGAGAAACTAGTCGAAGAGATTAAGGAGGTATACAAGCCGGACGGTAGGACTAATGTAGGAGCACACGAAATGATGTATATGTTTATAATATTCTCAGGTCAATACCTTACACAGAACTATCTAGCAGGATCTTTTGGAAGATCCACACACCTATTTTCAATAAACCCTAAAACCCTTAATTTTGCAGTATATCCTAAGTATGTATCAATGCCCAAGGAATCGGCTCGTGTGCCTAGTAGAATACGTAGTTATGGACGGTTCTGGTCTGACTTCTCTCGTGTAGTAGGCGCTCAAGACGGAACACATATACCAAATGTTGTATAAAAAAAGATTGATAAGGCTCGATATAGGAATAGGGATAATATTATTTATTTCAAAAATGGCAAGTATGTATGATACAATGTATGAACATATGGTATGGCTCTCATAGTCGCTGTAGTGGTTCAGGAAAGATTGATAGGAAGAAGTGGTCAGTACATTCCCGTTTGAAGCTTGGGCCAAGTGAGTCGACAATGGAAGATATGTGCTGAGTCAATTCGGGCCGGTGTTGACAAAACACTGTTACTATCGAATGTTCCATATATTCGCTTGCTGACCTACTAAGTAGAGTATCCACCTCTGTGTAACGGATCGGGTCTGCGCCGTGTAGTGCCGCGGAATGGGTTAGTGCAGAGTACGAAATACCGAGGAGGACCAGGTTATCCGTCATAATCCGGTCGAGAAGCGAGGATGGGGGTAAGCCAATGCCGCACCAGACCACGGATGAATTCAGTATGTGTTGGCTGGCCTGGATCGAAAGTATCATAGTCGGAACCAAAAAGCGCGATGATTTGGTTTGAACCGATATTTGGAAGCAGTACTTCAACAGCGTGATTAGCCGGGGTATGGGGAGCATCTGTTGATGTGTCAGGGACGGGTGAGGGTACGGCGGTTCTTCAAGATGCTGGAGAAAAGATCGAAGGTGTTCGTGGAGGGTCCAGATACTGTGGAAGTCGTGGCACTCCTGTAATTGCTGAAGGAGGTCAGGGCCAATGGGCGGCAGTTTCGGGCCTACCAGGATGCGTCGAATCAGTTGTTGGATGCAGGTAAAGTGGCTGGTAGTGAACTTGTGGCTAGCGGGGCAGACAGGGCAGAGACAGCCGTCGGTGCGGTAGTCGAGCAATGTAAGCGGGTACGTATTCGTTACAATACCTTCTCATTTACTTAAAAATAGTATTACCAACTGAAAAGGCACTCGTAGTTTAGCTGTGAAGGGACAGCTCCTGTTAAGAGAGAAAAGTGGTGGAGACTTCTCTTTTCAAACCCTAAAGCTATTCACCTCTTACTCTATTCACACATAAGGCAAGGCATAGAATCCTACACTGATACCTCTTATAGCACAGAGCC
>NW_014039917.1:9999-21004 GCF_001186125.1 Sphaeroforma arctica JP610
TTTACCCATAACCAATTGGTAGTAGTATTGGCGCCGGGCCATTGCCGCGATCTTCTTGTGGGACCAACGTTTTGTTGAGTTCTTCCTGATGTCGTCACAGCGTTGGCGGAGGGCTACGTGGTCGGATGTACGCCCGCCCGTGGTTTTGTGTACAGTTTTCAGGTGAGCATAGATACTGTACGGGAAGCGCAGTGATGGTTTATCGTGGGCCCAGGCGGTTGCGTCAGAGGGGTAAGTGGATTTTTGCTTGCATTGAGTCGAGTTGTATTCCCAGGCTACCTCCGAGGTAGTCCGCGAATGGTCGCGCGGGGAGCAGACCGCAAACGTGAAGTAAGTTTGTTTGATGTTTGGGAAACCGAGGGTATTTAGTGCCCGTGGTGATGGCTGCTGCTTGGATGAGTGCTGAGTTAAAGCGCTCGAACAGGGGGTCCAACGCATCCTTCCATATAGGCGGAGCCCAGGCAATAATGTTCAGCCCATATGCAGCCGTGGATAGGATGAATGTTTTAAACATCACCAGTCGGTTGCGGGGGTGTTGCCAGCTGAAGCCATGGAAGCCATAAGCGCGGAAAGAAGCAATACCCAGTGACAATGCTGCAACCAGGGATTCCTTATGTCTAGCGAGGTTGATTCCCGGTACTCCGTGAGAGAATGAGAACCCCAGGTATTTGGAGTGTACATTTTGTGCGGAGCGGAAGGCTGTACACATGATGGTGTTGTTTATGAGAAATTTATGTCATCGACAGGATGGGTCATGTCAAAGGGTAAGTTGTACGGTTTATAGCGATTTTATTTTTAATATATATTAATTCATATTTATTCATATTTAACTGCACAACATCAGGAAAATGCACCCTTGCAGATATGGCATACCCGTTAACTTGGCATTGCCTCGTACCCTTTAAGGGTGTGAGATACCATTTAAACGACTATGGCAATAGGTCGGACCGACCACGAAGATATAAAGAACTCTTTAATCTTCAGCACAGCACGTCGAGGAAGCCGCTGAATGTGGATTGGGTATAGACAAGAAGCAATTTCCGTCATTGAAACGAGCGTGCGAGTTAGATATGTACAATGCAACACAGGCCAGCTATTTCTATGCAGTTTTTACTATTTCAAACTATATTAGGATATATGATCCAAATAAAGACGAAGGATGGAGTAATGAGGAGAATGATAACAATGAAAACTATAGTGACATGTTTGATCAATATGGTGGCAGGGATAGATATTCCCTGAATACAGGTAAGTAGTAGTATATTGTGGGCGCGTGTGTGTTTATGTATGAACATGTATAAACATATGATAGCACGTATGTGACTATATGTAAATTTACGAGTATGTGGCTATAAATAATAGATATATCTATGTCATATTATGTATGTGTCTATGTGTACATGTGTGTCTTAATTTACACAGTTTAGTAAATATAATCTTTAGAGCATGTGCATGTGCATATGCATACGCACAAGCAAAAGCATGCTTATGTATGTACATGTGCATATGTATATGCACCTGCATAAGAATGCTTATGTATGTACATATGCATATGCATATGTACATTTAATTATATAGCACATGCATAAGCATATGCACATACATGCGCTTAAACATGAGCATGCGTATGCACAAGTATCTGCACATGCATGCGCTTAAGCATGAGCATGCTCATGCATAAGCAAATGCACATGTATCGCATAAGCATGAGCATGCTCATGCATAAGCGTATGTGCATATGTTTATATATGCGCTTGTAATAGCCGGGCCTCCACAGTAGACTCTATGTTATAGACGTACTCTTAAGCAGTACGTAAACTGTAAACGTACTCTTAATAGTACGAGGAACTTAAGATTCCTAAGTGGTTTTTAGCGGTTTTATTAATTAATACCTTTTCCATTTTACATACCAGATATTTGAACAAGGCCATTAAAAGGCCTCAGTAAAAAACCAAACATAAGATTTGGTCTAGTTCTATTAATAGAACTATATTTTCTTTCCAAATCTATCTATATTTAAAAAATTCAGTAGCGAGATGGCACAACCGAACATAGGTTTCTAAGGACTATTTTTGAAATAAATAATATTATCCCTAAGGACTATTAGCGTTGCTTAGTATATCCTCCGTTCAGCCAACCAGATGTGCCAGTCTGATGAAGGCTAAGTCGGTAATTCTTGATAAACGACAAGTTATTGGTTAATGCAATAACTATGGACAACAGGAGTATTATTATTTTTCTTTTCTATTTTTTTCTAAAGATAGGAATTTATGAGTCTCTCGGATTCGCCCCAACGAAACATACCATAGTTTCTAATAGAGCGACAACTAAACACTAGATAAAATCCCTTCGGCGAAAACACGTCTCAAGACGCCCCAACCAATTCTTCTGACGAAACTCAGAAAGAAAAGTCACCAATTATATGGGACAAAGACGAATCCCAGAAGGTACCTATACCGGAACCAGAAGAGGAGGCAAGCTCAAGTGGTAAACCCGAATCTACGTCCGAGACCACTGGACCAACACGCATAAGTAAGTTAATTACTGAAAACACTGATCTTAAGAATCAGTTAGCCGCCCTTATGAAAGACGTGACTGTTGAACATGTAGATGGAATGTGTAGATCAGGAAAACATACATAGCACTTACGCGAGCGTGTTTCTCCGGGCATTACTGAAGCCCTACCGAAGTGGACAAAACGTCGACGGTTCTTTACGAGGTACTACCACCAGAACTCCAGGCTAATTACTCGCCTGTTCTAACACCCGGCCATGAATCGCCCGTTCTTGAGGGTATTATAGACCCAGAGGCAGGTAAAAATACTCCGCCACCCTTATCCAACTGGGATGACAATCGTCAGAAACCAGTTAAGACTGGGTATGTTATCCAGACACATGAATCACCCAAGATTATAATACCAACTACTATCCAAGGAACAGAGCACCGAAAGGCCTCGACCATGGACTTTACAAGGGGTAATAAACACTCCCGTAAACGTGTTATCGATGTCGAATTTAATCGCTTCGATCGCACAGCATTACACCAGCCCGCAGAGGATTTCCACTCTGACGAGGTGACCGAACTCAATAAATCGGTCGACGAATACACCATTAAGATGGAAATCGCCCATGACGAGCACCGTGCTGATGACGTATCATATTTTGCTAATATAATTGCGATCGAGCAGAAGCGCATCGATCAGCAACTTCAGACCCAACGTGGGCAAGACCACCGGGAAAATTAGAAGAAGGGACAGATCAGTCGACTTAAGTCGAACTGGGATGCCAACAGCAAGCAGGTCGAGTTTATAAACAACCATGATCTCGATACGCTAACCCGTACAATTAATGCATTTACGATCATGCTGGAGACGAATGATATCGATCCCCAGCAATGGATTTCCGCTTTAATGCAGTTGTTTGACCCTACAGGAACAAGTTACTTGATCCTGCAACGACACCAGATTGAGCTAGACACTTGTCGTAACTGGCCAGCTGTGTGTTGGTTGGTTACGTCCTTATTAAGCAAGGACATGCTCAGTCCAGGACTGAGTTCAATCTTAACAGAACCAGTTGAGAATACTCCTATTCGGAGTTATATTCTGAAACTTGATGCTGACCTTAACCGTCCTGATATAACAAAGGACAAGGCGCAGCGATGGTACGAGTTCCTGGTTACGCATGTTTTCTGTAAGAACATAGGGAACAACGACCGTGAAAGTTTGTACACCGAGTTGCGACGTAAATACGCTACTGAGGCCTGAGACAAGGTATATGAAACAAAGTTTTATCTATCCTGACTTACGTGGGAACAGTTTTATGATACTGTATCCACTCTTTTCCCCGCACACCGAGTAAACTCGAAGGGAGAGGTGGTAAATAAGAAACCGCGCGAGCTACCTGATCAAGGATACCTCTCACACCAGACGTCAGAAGATAAGCCTCATTGGACGCGTCCTAACCAGACACGTGCTCGCGACTCCAATCAATCAACGCGGCCCGATAAACGGGCACGCGCGGAGGCGAAGGACAAGGAACCTCCATTTAAGGAGAATAAGTAATGTGCCGACGCACAGTGTGGGTATGACATGTACCAATTGACTCCTAACGGTTATTGGAATGGCAGACATGCACCCACCTGTACACACTTTCTTACTAAGTGTGACAAGTGTGAGAAGACCAATGGCTATCACGCCAAGTCTTTGACAAAAAGCCCGACATTAAGTTGGAGTGAAAGTACTACCAGGTACAATCGTTACAAAGGAAATACAACGACTCTTTAGACGAACGTGTAATAATACCTGTATATTGCAATGGAAATAAAGTCACTACCCAAGCTGTGATAGTTAAGATGTCACAGAAGTACGACTTAATAGTCGGAATGAGTGACTTATTCACTCTAGATTTAACCGTAACTGGTTTGCCAAATAACATAGATCCATTAAAGGATCAATCAGACGATAACTGTCTGAAACCATATAAGCCCCCGTCAGACACAGTCAAGGTATTAATACCTGACTTTGCGGACAAATCATAGATCTGATTCTAGTAAATAAGAAGATAAAGATCACAGATTGGGCAAAATTTCGTTTTAACGACGAATATGCAGCCTTGACTTAACCAGGGTAGACTTTACTAAGCTCAAATGCCCTTCAAGAGACTATGTTTCTTGGAGACACGAAGCTGTAGTTAAAGAATAAGTTGCGAAATGGTTATCCGATGGGGAAATCGAAATTAATTACCAACAAACGCCGGTTAACTTTGCATTACTGGCAGTTGATCAACACAACTCTGACGGAACATTTAAGAAAGTCAGAGTATGTCTAAATATGAGTCCAGTAAATAAGTTATTACCGACTCATAGTTTTCATCTCCCTCGTATAAACGAGTTACTGAGACGAATGGAAGGTGCCACGGTGTTTACATCCATAGACCTAACACCGGGGTATCATCAAATGTAAATTTATGAACCCCATTGTAAGTACTTTAGTTTTACCTGGAAAGGTACACATAAAGGTTCAGAGGTGCACCTTTCGGGTTGCACTCCTTACCAGCATTCATCCAACAAGTAATGGAGGAAATGATTGCAGACATACCTAACGTGCAAGTCTATATAGATGACATAGCCATCTTGTCTAAGACTAAGGGCGAACATGCCGCATTAGTCAGGCGAGTCCTGCAGAGGCTCAACGAACAAAACTTCAAGATTAACGAGACGAAATGTCACTTCGCCATGAGCAAAATACAGCTCTTAGGCTACCGTATATCTGGGGAAGGTATTAAAATCGACCCCGGTAAGGTGGAACACCTGTTAGATTGGCAAACACCAACTACAGGAAGAGATGTGAAGAGCATGTGTGGGTTTGTAAACATCTTTTCAGATGGAGTATCACACTTGGCTGATTATCTTAAAGCCTTTGGACACTTAAGATGTCATAAAGGCAAACTAGGAGACTTGTGGACTAAAGAGTGTGATGACGCATTTAAAGCACTCAAGCACACAGTCCAACAAGCCCCTGTTTTACAAGGACTAGTCAATAACGTGCCTTTTGAAATAGCATCAGACGCATCAGACTAGGCACTCGGAGGTGTACTATACCAGGTTATAGATAATAAACCTAGGTATATACGTTGTACAAGGACCAGTCAATGGCGTGCCTTTTGAAATAGCAACAGGCAAGAGCATGTGTGGTTTTGTAAATTTCTTTTCAGATGGAGTAACACACTTGGCTGATTATCTTAAAGCCTTTGGACACTTAAGATGTCATAAAGGCAAACTAGGATACTTGTGGACTAAAGAGTGTGATGACGCATTCAAAGTACTCAAGCACACAGTCCAACAAGCCCCGGTTTTATAAGGACCAGTCAATGACGTGCCTTTTGAAATAGCAACAGACGCATCAGACTTAGCACTCGGGGGTGTACTATACCAGGTTATAGATAATAAACCTAGGTATATACAATTCTTTAGCCGAGCAATGAATGCATCACAGTTGAATTATCCAACTGTGAAGCAAGAGCTACTAACCATAGTAGCAGCTTTAACACACTTCCGCGATTACTTATACGGAACAGCTTTTACGCTGATGTGTGATCAGAAGTCCCTTTAATATATGAAGGAAATGAAGCCAGACTCTTAATTACTGAGCCGACGGCATGATACACTATCAAAGTTTCATTTTGATATCGAACATCTACCAGGGATACATTACCATTTACCGGATATGTTATCACGCTTCGTACTGGACTTTAAATCCGTACGTGAGTTACTAGCCACTGATTGGAAATGTAACCCCAGGTGGTTTGAACTGGCTCAAAATATATTTGGGCCACATATAGTTGACATGCTTGCTGCACATCATAATGCACAACTTAAAAATTCCAGGACTTTAAATCATCCTCTAGGAGATGCCTTTCAACTAGACCTCTCCGAACATAATGCGTGGGCTGATCCACCATGGCAGTTAATTGCCCAATTGTTAAATTAAGTTCATATACATAAAGCTACCATCACGTTGTGTTGCCCATTACGGAGTAAAGATCCATGGCTCAATACATTAATAAGCATGATACAATGCGAGCCAATATATTTAGATAGGAAAGTGGATACTTTCCTATATTAGGGTACCCAAGCCGTCCAGAAGACGCCCTGGAGACATACTATAATATGTCGTATAGGTCCTATTGGAACAACCAACTGGACCCCTTCTGTGACCATCCTTAACAAGGTCAAAGAATCAGAGATTCCACTCTCTACTAAATTGAACGTTAAGCAGTTCAAAGGCAACACAGCACTTGAAGTCTGTGCACAAGAAATACAATCTACTAATGATACTACAGTTAAGAAGCAACAATCTCTAGTTAGGACTCTGTTTAATAGCATAAAGACCAAGCCCGAAGTTCAATCCCTATATTTAAAGGGATTGATGAAAGATAATCCCGAAGCCTATACACATATAATGCGACTATTAAATAAGTCAGATGTATCAAATGCACACGAGCGCACTCGTGGCACTCATGCGAAAGAAGGACAGGAGTCTGGAAACACTACAGACTTAGAGACCACGCAAGTGGATTCTCAACGCCCTGCCTTTATTCTGGAGGAGCAGAATGATGAAAACATTATTGCTTGGCTGACGCAAAACCATAAGCTGAAGCACCAGAACGTAGTAGACGCGCTTAAAGATGCTAAGCAAAATGGGATTGCGCACCCTAAGCTGGCAACTTCAGTTGACAAAGTATATCAGTCATGTACAGACTGTGATCTCAACCAGATTAAGCGCTATGGGTTCGCACCGCTTAAGAGTGTGACTGAAGATGTTTCATGGCGCAGGGTCATCATTGAATTGGTTGACCTGCCTACGTCCGAGCACACAGGCGACCGTTGATCGATATGAATTTACAGACATTATATGGAGAACGGATAAGGGAGGTTATACATATTATCGTACACGCTTTATAGACGGTACAATCGCTGAGTTGACTTCAGATGCTCTCGATAATTAAGACTATTTAAAAGCCTTTAATCGAAAATTGCGTAAACGCCTGCATAAGTCACAAGCTGAAAAAGATAGCATGTTTCCATCGTCTGAAGGCACGGAAGTTAAAACTTACCCACCTACAGCATTTATCCCGAGCTTTAATGCTCACCCTTCATATATAATCTCTGTAGCCGACACTAAAAGTGGAACCTATAGGGTTAATAACCCCGACGGTTCTAGTGCTTTAAATATAGGCACTAGTCGGATTCCGACTACCGAGATTATACTCGCAAGACGACAGGACTAATGCACCTCTTGATCGTTCTGAATTTAAAGAAATATGGAGAACGGATAAGGGAAGTTATACATGCTATCGTACACGCTTTATAGACGGTACAATCGCTGAGTTGACTTCAAATGCTCTCGATAATCAAGGCTATTTGAAAGCCTTTAATCGAAAATGGCGTAAACGCCTGCATAAGTCACAAGCTGAAAAAATAGCATGTTTCCATCGTCTGAAGGCACGTAAGTTAAAATTTACGCACCTACAGCATTTATCCGAGCTTTAATGCTCACCCTTCATAAGTGATTAAGCCACTGAAGCGTAAGAAACGTCCAGTCGACTACCACGAACCTACTGGACCTTAGCCCAAAACTCACAGAGTAACCGAGAACGCTTAACTTCTCCGCCTGAGAAACATTAACTAGCTGTTATGCTACTTAAAGTTTCGACCCGTTTTTGCTTCTCGCTTTGTAAATCCAAAATCGGCTTGAGTGAGCAACTAGTCTCTCTTGGATTTCAAAGCTGGGTGGGGGCTGTGTAACAGCCGGGCCTCCACATTAGACTCTATGTTATAAACATACTATTAAGCAGTACGCAAACTATAAACATACTCTTAATAATACGAGGAGCTTAAGTTTCCTAAAATGGGGTTTAACAGTTTTTATTAATTAAATACCTTGTCCATGTTACATATCAGATAATTGGATAAGGCCATTAAAAGGCCGGATTAAAATGCCAAAGAAATGATTGGACTAGTTCTATTAATAGAACTATGTTAACTTCCAAATCTATTTATATCTGAATACTTCGGTGGCGAGATGGCTCAACCGAATACAGGTTACTAGGGACAATTGGCGTCACATAGTTTAACCTCCGTTCAGCCAACCAGATGTGCCAGTCTGTTGAAGTCTAAGTCGGTAATTCTTGATAAGTGGCAAGTTATTGGTAAATGCAATAACTATGGACATCAAGAGTATTTTTTTTTCTACTTTTTTTCTTCTAAAGATAGGATTTTATGAGTCTCTCGGATTCGCCCCAAAGAAACATACCATAGTTTTCAATAGAGCGACTACGAAACACTAAATACAATCCCTTCGGCGAAAACAGTACTGAGAGGATTATATATAGGCAATGTCTCAGCCTCACAATCTCCCAGAGTATTGTTGTTTTCTCGAGGCATACCTAACATTATCAAAAGACTCTTTCGTTCATTTATTTCGAATTTAACTATACTTAGACTTAACCTAAGCGTTTAATTACTCAAAGGCGTTAATATCGCCTTGATTGACCGAATCTTACACATATATTTGTATGTATGTGTTTGTGATATGATTGTACAAGATTGAAAGTATATCGATCTTTTCGATTGAAGTACAATTACGCTTATCTTTCCGCCACTTGTTAAGATCGGCTTTCCATGTCGACCCTATCTGAGTTGCGAATTTTCAATGGACCAATTCAGCGAGCAATAGTGTGTATATTTTGGTTGTCTCATTCCTCAATTGTTCAACATTGTACCCATGGAATACCGGGTCTTCAAGCAAAGAAAGGCAACCACAGTTACCCATCATCCAATGTTACCTTCTTACAGAAGCGTTGGCTCTCTCAAATATACGAACTCCATTTCCTCGCAATGGAGAATGAACCGCAACTCTCTCAACCCCAAGTACATCCCTCAACCCCAAGCACACCAAGCAGTTTCCATCGACCTTAGGGAAAGAGCCGCGGATATACGTCAGGAGCTCAAGTAGCGAGGTTACATGGTGCCGGGGAGGAAGTCCTTTTGGTCTTTGTTTAGAAATGAATGGGGTATCGGCATCAGACTTCATCAATAACTTTCTCTAGTAGCCATCAGTCGCTCAAACCGAGTGGAGTACAAAACAAGCGTTGGACATCTGCACCGCTATCTGGTGCCAGGACAATGTGCGCTATACTATTGGCTTGCCGGACGCCCCAGTTCAGACGCCGACGTGTTATAGAGACCAAAAGAAGCCGGTGGTTAAAGAACTCGACTATATTCTCAACTGGGCAAATTATCTAGCCCACGGACACAGACAGATTCATCTCGGGGGTCTATCTATCGAACATCGCGAAGAGGCCTATAACGGTCTCATTTTAGGTGTCATCAGGGATCTCGGTCAGGTCGTCGAATTGAAAACAGTTACGCATTCAGAAGGGATCAGACTTCACTGCTCTGGTAGAGCAGCAAATCTGTCCACAACACCGTAATTCCTCCTCTATCGCTAAGTATATCAAAAGTACTAAGAAGCGCCAGCACAAAATTGCGCTAACTAAAGGAGGCGATAACCACGACGATTAAATCGCATACGCCAACTCCGCTCTATCAACGAGTCAGAAGTGCAATATGCACATGGAGGCAGCACGGTGCGAACAAGGAGGTCCTAAAAGCAATCACATATGGCGTACAGCCGGTTTGGGGGCCGAAGGGACCTCTACCACCATCGCAGACGGGAAGGTGGATAAATATTTCGGAAGTGACAGAACAGATGGCAGTAACAGAGTTAACACGGCTGGAAATACAAGGAATCATACGGAAATGTCAGGAGTCCGAAGCATATCCGGTTCATCAAGCATTAATGATTCTCAAATCAGACGGACTTCGGGCACGTCGGATACTGAATCCAGAGAGTTTCAACTCTCACGTCGAAAAGAAGAATTTCCGCGCAGAGGGTCTAGAAAGACTGGCACAAATTGCCAGGTCGGGGAATACAGCTATGTCCGCTGATATAAAGGACGGATTCTATGCGTTAGCTGTGGAAAACCCGCGCCTTTGGCAGTTCAGGGATCACACCGGCCAGCTGTGGTTCTCTCCGGCGTGGTTTAACCTCCTCATGAACATAATGAGGAAGGTCCTACGGACCAAGGGGATTTGCATAATCCTGTATGTGGACGATCTACTATTACTGGGCCACACACAGAGGATCATCCTGTGACACCGTCGTCTGATAGTACACCTCTTCGGTATTCTAAGACTGGAGCTCGCAGACGGGAAGGGATACTGGGTAAAACCAGTACGCAAGCTTCAGCACCTAGGCGTAGTCATCGACTTACGTAACAACAAGATCAGGATGACAGACGAGTTCAAGAAAAATAAATACTCCGACTCGGAGCAATGATCAGGAAGGTTGGACTCGGCAAACATCGAAAAATTCCAACAAAATCTTGGCAATCATACTTAGACTCCCTGCAATGGGGGGCTTTTACAATACTCAGCCTTCTAT
>NW_014039917.1:21400-27069 GCF_001186125.1 Sphaeroforma arctica JP610
ATATATATACAAGCGTGTTTATATTTACATACCATATATAAACATTTGTATATATACATTTGTATGTTTGTATGTGTTTGTGATGTGATTGTACAACATTGAAAGTATATCGATTTATTCGATTGAAATATAATTTCGCTTCTCATTCCGCCACTTGTTAAGATCGACTTCACTTCCAATGTCGACCCTAACTGAGTTGCAAATTTTCCATGGACCAATTCAGCGAGCAATAGTGTGTATATTTTGGTTGTCTCATTCCACAATTGTTCAATATTGTACCCATGGATTACCGTGTCTTCAAGCAACGACAGGCAACCGCAGTTACCGAAGGCCTTTACATTAAAATCTACGTAGTCGCCACCAGGTAATTTGAATCTATGACCTCTATTTACACTTCCTTCATTTCGGTGATAGACGGTGGTAGGCTCTCTAGACGTAGATGCGTGTGGAATAAACACAATAGTGATTTTGCTGGTGTGAATTGTGAAAGGGTTAAATGTATAGGAGGAAAATGTGAGAGAAAGGTTCATTGTTTGTTGTTTTATTAAATTTGTATTTAGTAGCCGTATCCTCACCCATCCCTGGCACATCAACAGATGGTCCCCATACCCCGGCTAATCACGCTGTTGAAATACTGCTTCCAAATATTGGTTCAAACCAAATCATCGCGCTTTTTGGTTCCGACTATGATACTTTCGATCCAGGCCAGCCAACACATACTGAATTCATCCGTGGTCTGGTGCGGCATTGGCTTACCCCCATCCTCGCTTCTCGACCGGATTATGACGGATAACCTGGTCCTCCTCGGTATTTCGTACTCTGCACTAACCCATTCCGCGGCACTACACGGCGCAGACCCGATCCGTAACACAGAGGTGGATACTCTACTTAGTAGGTCAGCAAGCGAATATACGGAACATTAGATAGTAACAGTGTTTTGTCAACACCGGCCCGAATTGACTCAGCACATATCTTCCATTGTCGACTCACTTGGCCCAAGCTTCAAACGGGAATGTACTGACCACTTCTTCCTATCAATCTTTCCTGAACCACTACAGCGACTATGAGAGCCATACCATATGTTCATACATTGTATCATACACACTTGCCATTTTTGAAATAAATAATATTATCCCTATGCTTTTGTGCCTGGCCGTGGCAGTTGGTGTCAACCATGCTTCCTCTGACACTACCAATGTCAAAATTTAACATTGGAACCCAGTGATTGGCTAGAACATGTATTGTGGGTGGGTGGGAAGTGTAAAACTGTAAATAGTTTGTACTAATAGTGGTGGACTAGTGGCGTGTGATGTTGGCTGCACCCGTAGGTGGCGTGTGTCGGTGGCTCTATTTGTGGTGGTTTCAAGACTTCAAGATTTCTTCAAGATTCGTCCAGTTTATTTAAAAAAAAAATGTATTTTTATATATATTTATGTACCATTTAAAAATAATAATAATATAAAAACATATTGTTATTTACTATATTTACCAGCTGTAAATATTTACATAAATATGTACTCTATATTAATATATAATTTATATATACAAAAAGTCGGTGACATTGGTGTTTTTTATTTTTTTATTACAAATATATTCTTTTGACTGACAACATAAGTTACATCTGAGTCAACCTCTCTATAGTAGAAATCCCGCCCTCTTCTCCGTCCAATGTTAGCACTTAGACGTCACAAATTATTCGTCTTGACGAGTCTGACGGCGACTATTGGTTCAATAAGCTTTATAAATACAAGTCCATCCGTACCTAATAGAGAGTATAGACTTTTCTGGCTACACATTATAGCAAACTACTTTTAAAATGGTCTAAGGGGGAATATATTTAAATATATGTATGTGCGCGTATACTTAGCGAGTCTAGACGCCTAATTTGGGTACCTAATATTCTAACCACTAACTTCTGTACTAGTGAGAATGTGAGGTACGTAAATACCTGAAATAGTAAATACACGTCCAGACTCGCTATACGTGCACATATAATTCCTCCATAGACCATTAAAGTAGTCTGCTATAATGCGAGAAAGGTATGCTAGGTATGGAACCGCTATGGATATGATACTTACGTTTAGCTAGGCTGACCCAGTACTGGTACAAACACAAATCTTTCATAACCTTTGAACCAATAGTCGGATCGGGATTAGATTAAGCATACGTTTATTACTCGTCAAGACGAAGACCTAGCGTCGCCTAAGTGCCAATGAGATTGAATGTTGAAGGTACCTTTGGGTCAACCACGTCCACTCATAGTAAAAATCCCACCCCTCTCCGTCCAATTTTTTCACGGCCCTCTGTATAGAATCTCTACTAAATTACGATTTCCGCTACGACCCTGCACTGTTTTAGGCTATTTTTAATCCGGAAGGCCGTGATTTTTTTATTTTGTCAACCGGGCCTTGTTTGAAGTGTTTTTTGTTTTGTTTTATATAAATGTGTGTATTTACATACAGTCATACAGTTACATACATTTCATGTAACTGTATGACTGTATGATAAAAATATTACACACGTCATCACTGTCGATTTTTATTAATAGAAATAGAAAGGTATTTTTCGTTTTACAAAATAGAAGGCTATAACACTACAGTGATTCTATTTATTTTCATTTCAAAGTGTGACAAGTTCACGAGTACATTCGAATACCTAAAGACATGCGCGACATGTCCTGAGTCATAGCCAATGCGTTGAGAGTGGCATCCCACGTCACATCCAGTCCTCGGCGCACCTGGCACGCGACACCCAGGGTCATATAGATACTGCTGTATGACAAGTCTGACACAATCCGACCCTATGCAAAAGTGACAAGAGAATGAAATACGAAGCGAGTGGTTAGCTATGTTTGGCTGAGACTGTAACGACGAGTGGGAAGAAATGGATGGCGATCACGTCGGTCATCTTGCACAAAAAATCAGACACAGTACAATTGTACAAACGACAGTCAAAATAAATCGGACGACTTCTACTGCAACGTTGTAATTAATACCCGATTCCGAGTCCCACCCCTATAGGCGGTGATTGGGACTTTGGGACGCACTATCTGTGTCACATGTTGGGGTGGTACAACAAATATACTATATCTGATACTAGGAATTACATGAAGCAAATGCTTTATGTATTGGAGTGCGACAAAAATGACACCTGGCGATTTATGTAAATGAGTGGTGAGATCACCAAGCAACGGCCGAGTACAGTACAAGTATAAGAGCATTCAACAGATGAGCGTGTAGAAATCCGGTCATGTTAGGTGTCACAACACGAAGAAGTTGCTCAATAGATATCGCAGGTAGGATTGGCACATCCAGACGCGAGATATACATCCATAGTACACGAGCGAGAACCACTGCCTCTTAGATAAGGGCCATATTGATGGTATATGGTGTACGTCACTAGTATAGTAAAGTATTTAATTACACATATCTATTCTTTTTTGGTTGCATAACGGCTTACCCGTACTCCGAGCCCGGTCCTGAAAAAATGAATAGCATTGACCGCTATTTGAGACCCCTCTTCAGCATCAACCACACCACCGATATGACCCTGTTGAATATCAATTAAGCGAGTAATCATAGTTCAGTGAATTTGATTGACGGATCAACCTATTCTAGATGAATTTATACTTTTAGGTCAAGGTTCGATTGTGAACGTCCCGTCAGGTGAATACACACATATATACATATAACCCGAACTCATACGCGCGCATACGATTTATGTACACTCGCCTTAGTAAAAGAACCAATCTTCCTTTCCAAAGCTGACATCCACTCCGCTCCCACTTCCACACGTGGATGAGTCATCAATCCCTTATTGGTTGTAGCGGTCGTCGATCCCCAGTCTATTGTTTTTCGTGCATGTGCGGTCACATGAACTCCCCGGAAGAGTGTCGTCCTACAGCCGGCGTGTGCGACCGTAGTGTTCGGTTGGGGTGTGAGTCTAAGACTCATACCTACCACTATGCCCTGAGTGGGGGGGGTATAGTATATCGGTTTAGATCGTAAAACAGTTAGAACTGCAATGGGATAGACAGCAACACTAGTTAAATGTAGGACAGGTAAAATCAAACACAGACTGATTTGTGACTAGATACTACACAAGTATGGCAGTGTCCCACGGTGTTATCCGTGAACTTGTTTTTTGCGACCGATCCAAAAGTTTAATATAGGAGCCACGAATGCTCGAATGAATCCCTCTTTTTGAAAGGGAACAAATAGGCGATACAATTCAATACCCAAGTACCCAAATTCTGCTTTGCATCACAGCACCCTTCATAACCAAGTTGTTCCTCAGCTTACGTTTTAGAAGGTGTGCACGTCAACATTAAAAAAAGAGCTAGTTCGGAAAAGTGTGTCGAGTATTCAGTCATCACACTTGAAAAGGACTGAATACTAGACTATTCCGTACCTCGCCCACTATAGGCCACCAATCGAGTATAAGCACTTCGGAAATCACAAACGAACTTTTTATGAACACATTAGGTACAAAACAATATACAATACCCTTATCATGATGCTTTACTTAAGCTCCATATTTTGCACTTGAATGTGGAACCGTGAAATGAAAGCATTACCTTGTTATTGTAGTGTGTTATAGATCCCTCTAGCACAGGACCGTTCTTGGAGCTTTCAATCGCTGCAGTGTACCTGTTCTGCCGTCTGTGGAAGTCTCCCAGTGCCACATTCGTCGATTCACTGAGATCGACCACGTGAACCCAATAATTGATGTATACGATGAATATAATACATATGAAAAATTGGTGTAGGTACCGCACAGGATCGGGTACGAAACTAAATGGCCTGTGCATCACGACGGTTTTCTGGCTCTCTTATAAGACTATCAGGTGACATCATGTGGGTATATACCATCAATACAAAAATCTGCACGAAGATGACTGCGTCTTGGGCTGTGAGCCCGTTACAGATGCACGAGCCTTTGAAAAATGATATTGAAACTCTTTTAACATCGCTTACTTCCTACAAGCGCGCGGCCCGAAAGTATCAAAAATCAGTAGGTGCAGCAGTGATATATACTAAACATCGGCACGTACCTCTACGCCTACTTTGTACTCCACATCATCCATTGCACTAGGTGTACTTGTAATTATCGTTTGGAATCAAGCGTGAGTTTTATATGAAACACACCTTGGTTGATAGGATGAGTTTTATATGAAACACACCTTGGTTGATAGTATCGGTTGAACGTTGTTTGTAACAATACATAGTAAGGCAAGTGTGCGATTCAACCCCGCACAAATTAGGACTCATTCCTATGCTGAAAAGTGTAATCAATTCCCGAGGGTCACAAGTATCTGGTTTTACAAATCAAAACCTGGCTTGGGAACTACAATTGATTAAAGTCGCTAAATTACAATAGTGCACCCGTCACCAGAAGCACAGAAACTAAAATCGATTTGTTTCCACACCTAAAATCCGTAAACTTCATGCAGATGCCCAAATGTATCAAACGCATCCAAAAAGCTATCGAGCATGAGGGAGAAACCGTATTCAGAAATCTGACTCAGGCAGTTCGAAATATACACTCGCACACGGAGCATACCCATTATCCAGACAAGTTGTCGATTTCAATGTCAGATCAAATCCAGATCCGAAGGTATCGCAAATCCTGTGCAAAAAATACACGTCACCAGGTATTATATATATATA
>NW_014039917.1:28760-30459 GCF_001186125.1 Sphaeroforma arctica JP610
AATAAGTACCGATAAAATCGACAAAAAGGGAATTAGGCACATGTCCAGGATCAATGAATGCATGATCAGAGCACGCTAAATTAAGTGAGGTTAACATAGTGCTGGGCGCCGACAAAACCGTTACCCACCCTCCACCCCCTATCACATACACATACCCGAATAAACTCGAGGTATGTACTTCAAAAAACTTGTATGTACCTCAAAGATGCGTTCAAATCGTTCTGATTCCTCAGTCTAAATGTCATGTGCACGTTCTGATGAAGGACAGCGGGGGCGATCACATGCATGGATAACGAACCCTCGGGAACCGTCCCCGCATGTTTCACATCTTGCTGCCAGTGCACTTGAGGTTTCTATTTATAGAATAGAATAAAATCATAAACTTTAACAGCTCATATATTTCGAGGATTCGATACATACATCTATATTAAACCATGATCAACTCTAATTATTGAAATATACACTGAATTGGATTGAGCAATGATACTTTTGTAGACCCGTTTCAGTAAGACGACTCAAGGATTTTTTTGTGTACGCAAAGATAAATACGTACATGTGTACAATACATGTTGTGATATACAGTGCATCGTATACCCATAAGACAAAAACTTTATGAATTTTGATGTATACATATTATTGAAACCATGTGCTAGATATAGCACTCACATGCATACTATGCAACACGCAATCGTGTACATAATAGTCATAGCTCGATTGAGAAAATGGGGCAGTCTGGCATTCATTGGTGCAACATACATTGCTAAATTTGATGACAAAACATAAGTGCATACATTTATTTTTGCGTACTGTAACTCAGTGATTTGCACTCGGACAAAAAATCACCTTACCAGAAGTGAGGTGGCCGGTGGCTCAACGTCTATTTTCAGCACACCCTCCTCACTCGTATCCGCCCAAGGATTATATACTAGGTCCCTGTGTATTGACGTACAGTTGCAAGACAAATGCATATGTAAGCAAAACCAACCACGTCTTTGTAGTTGAAGTTGAAAATGAGGTGGAGACTGTGTCTGTGTAGACAATCTAAAAGGAATCACTGCAGAATCTAGAAGGCCACCCCTCTAGTGTTTATTGTGTAAAAACAAAATTAAAAACAGGGCTACTGCACCCTCCTTAGTACAACTATGGAATACTTTGTGGTGATATACGCACATATTTATTCGAGCATAGAAGTAGCCTAAATCACGTATGCTAACGAAGTGATACCTGAATTGAGGTAAATCGAGAGCTCTGTTCCTCAAGCGTTGCGTACTCTCAGGTGACATACACATCCAGTGTGGGGAAACATCAAGCTTCAACCCCTCACCACAACCAGCACAAGAGCTCACATTGCGATCACTGGAAACACCGTCATCTACTCCCGCGGTTATATTAGGTGAGCGCGAGTACCCCCCTGGCCGGCCCAAGTGGGTGTATTGTCGAAGATCTGCAATATATCAAACGCAACGTGAAAATTGCCGGATTGGAAATGAAGGAGAAGGAAAAACAATGAGTTTGTCGTCCAATTTTCAGAATCTATCTCGCCGGCCTACGTGGGTGCTACAGCAAACTTAGCCAAGCAAAGAAAAAAAGAAAATGCCGCCAGCTTATCAGTCTCCACTGAGGCGGAGCAGAGACGTTAATATACATACAAACATATACGTATACACACACACACACACACACACACACACACATATAT
>NW_014039917.1:31797-40475 GCF_001186125.1 Sphaeroforma arctica JP610
TACATATATATATGTGTGTGTGTTTATATATATATTCCTTCTATCAAATGTATTCTAGAAAATCATACATCGTGAGGGTTAGTGTGCGTGTAAGTGGAACTTAAGTCAAATTATACGGATTTTATCGTTTCGTACACTTCCGGGTATTCAATATATGTAAAATTCAATATTGGTGTCATTTCAATTTTAGAACACCACTAGAAGTAGCTCGCTATGTGCTTTACCTGTCGAGTCTTCATATTCTGCGAAAACAAAGCTATCCGCTTCACTTTCTGTGTCCGGAACTTCTGAATTCAACATAGTGATTCTCAGACCATGTCTAGAATACTCGTCATACTAAAACAATTATACCATTGGAGGATAAGCCTGTGACCTATAGATTCTTGAACGCGTATTCGACTGGAAAAGACACAGCCAACCGGACGTTTTTCCACTCAAAGAAATACTATATATGTTAGTGATATTTTATATGTACACAAGATTTTAATATTTATGTAAATAGGCATACAGTATTTACCACATTTTTATTTATTGTGTCTGCAGTGTTCAATCTCCTTGCCTTGTGATTACTGATGTTTAATATAGTCATTGTTCACTATACAGAGTCATCCGATTTTCGAGAATGACGCAAGTATATAGTCTTCCAGTCTATTATTCAAATATGACGTACGTAGCTTCGATCATATGCACCAAAACTCCAAGAGACATTAATAAATATAAGCAATGACGAACATAGTGCTTTTCGACTATGACGTTTACAAAAATATATGTGACGCAATCGTATCATGAGTGACGGTGTCATATTCTTTCTTTTATTAAATTCTGCTGTTTCTGGGACTCTGCTTGTTAATTCACTTCGGTCTGCACGACTGCACCTGATGAACAAATCTCGAACAAATCTCTGACAAGACTATAGGAAGTAGATCTACGAGTCTTAGCGAGGGCTGTCAACAGTCCTACCCCCACTTGATTGGTACTTATTGCGAATCTTTGGACACTTTCTGGACAGGTGCGGTCATCTGCATGACTATTTGCCAATAGCAATTCGTCTGGCGCATGATCCAGAATGGCAGTGTAAGTTTCACCAAACCTGGTTCTGGCTGATGTGCTGGAGTCTGTTTGCAGCACCTCTAACCATGCTAAAGTATGTTTTATTCTTATCTTTGGCCGTCGACCACCTTTGTAGTTTTTGCGTACTGGGTCGACATCTTTGATACCTGTGGAGAGTCGAGCAATAACGACTTGCGTATGGGTAAAACCAGTATGTACATTTGTAACTGTGAGGGCAATATGCGCGCCTTCCCAATATTTCTGCTCGGTTTCTGTATTGGCCCAACCCAGTTCAAATTCTACGCCCTAGGCGTACAATCGGTCAAACGCATTAATGTGTGTTCGACTATCATTGTAGATCGTGTTTGTGCTGTACACAATCATCTCCATCTACGGATACTTAAAATTCGGAGACAAGACCATTTACAATAGCATAGATGCATATTCCCTTTTCATCACGACATCCATCGCCTGTGTTGGTACCGCGTTTGTCGTCACGGCATCCTACTCTCTACCGGCACACGCTGCTAGAGACCTACATGCCTTTGCCACTTGTATGATCTTTGCCGACAAGCACGAACAGGCCGCAGGCATCAACGACTACCTCACCAAGAGCGGCAACATTGCCTTCCATGTAGTGGCCGTAGCATTGAACGTTGTCATGTTTTCCTTCTCTTACTTTCAGGCCGCTATCAATATGCTAGTGAGTGTCACCGGCGCTATTGGTACTGTGAATTTGAGTTTCACGGTTCCGGCGACTATCTACTGGAAGTTGTTCGAGAATATGGGCAGGAGCTTGATCCGACTGGTATGTCCCCCATTTGCCATGTTTATATTGCTTTGCATGAGCATCAATGTGTACGCCAACTTGTGTGTGGACTGGTTACCCATAATCTCCGGGCCCTCGAATATTGTGTACACAACCCAACGATATATTGAAAGAATCTACCTCCCATTGATTTCATCAAGTAGGAATTATACTGAATTCAGTTTCACTGGTATTATACATCAATCTATGAATTTATTGCGAAGCGGCATACGAGTGACTGGTGATCAGACGGCTGGTGTAAATTGGGTAAACCGTTAAAGGCTTTTACCTCGGCGCTGGGGGCACATGACAGCCGCTCGACGAGAGTTAACAATCTGTGCACAAAATGCCAATGATTATATATGAGCTATTCATTGCAGCATTACCACACACTCCGCAAGTTCATGGTTGGGTGCTAGTTTAAATCATTTACACATGAGTTCAGGGTATGGTCAATGCCTGTACGAGCATGTACAGGACACGATACGATACCTACAATACGACATTACAGTTCTGAGTTCATTCGCACACAAATACTTCAAGGGCACTCAGATTCTTAAACAATGACCGGGTCTTCAAAGGAACACATACGCTTCCAGCCTCACAAATAGCTCATTCACCGAACACTCCCAAACGCACACATAGTATATATTATAGAGTTCGTGTAGATGGAACATACCCAAAACTGATATTAGAAAAAAAAGTGAAATATGCATAGAGCCATAGTTACAAATACTTATGGTTCCCTAGTACTGGCCATTCCAGGTCCACGTGGAGGTTATAGAATCTCTATAGACATACATATATACATGCATATATATACACACATACTTTACATACATGTATATATACATATAATATATATATATATATATATATATATATATATATATATATATATATATATATATATAGTAAATATATATATATATATATATACTATATATATATATAGATGTATATATATTCATATAGATGTATTTATATATACAGATATATATATTTATATATATATATATATATTATGATATATCAGGTCCAGAAGCTCACTAGGATATCACAAAGTCCTCAACACGCACATACTCTTGAGTGTAGAACATATAGTCGACTTTGACACCCCCTTTCTGGCCCATGTGATATGTGGTGGCCACCTCATTCCCATTCGCTTCGTGGGTGTTATATGCAGCTGCCAAGTCGAGTTGGTGTGCAAACGTAGTTGGGCTACTGTGTGGTTGTAAGCAGAAACATTGACAGGTGTTAGTAAAAAAATTCACTCCAACATACGTTTACGTAAGTATAAGAGCGAACTGAGGCTTAAAGAGAATCGTGGATCCATGCAGAGGGTGCGCTTTGAGTGTGGAAGCAGTTTGCGGGTGCTGAACCTTATAAATACGTAAATAAATCGATGCCTAGTTGCTCGCATGGCATCTTAGCGGCGTATGTATTCACACCAGTGACATGTGGACAAGTGGAGGATGACAAAGAGTAGAAACGGTTCCAGGTGGAGGACTAATCAGGACACATGCATGGTTTTGCCGAATATGCGAAACCAACAAAAAGATTATCTGGGGTGTCGGGTTTTACCTCATGGCCGTACTGCACGATCGACAATAAAACTCATATATGAAGATTTTTTTTTTACAAACGGACACACTGGCGCCACAAAGCGAGATAAGCACATACGCGTTCTTGGGCGTCTGTGCTCGTGCTCCACCCACAGTCCTGGGTTGCCCATTCACTCCTTGCATCCCCTCAGTACTCGTCTGAGCAACATCCCTATACCTACAGTCCATATCCATATGACTCAGTTCTGGTGGTGGGAAGGCGAATGGTTCATTGCGCATCGCCGCTGCTTTCCGTTGCTGCTTGTTCCCCGCATGCGTACTCTTGTGTTCTGCATCCAATGCTCTGACTTGCGAGGCCGGCATCTACACGTACATATGCGTTGGTGTATAGTATATATTGTGGGTGTGTATTATGTATCTCTTGCAAAAACTTATGTAAGTTGTATGTGTACACTGGCGCGTTGAGCCCGATTTTATGCGTAGTGCCGGGTAAGTATGGATATGCTGTGTGCGTGAATAGTGCGTTATCGGGACGTCACGGGTGTACCAATGCATACAAAAGTGTGCGCGTGTCCGCGCATAAGTCATAACTTTACAACCTCGAGATGCGTACTACATACACACATGTACTAACACACGTACAGGCATAGATAGGTACGGAAATGAATATCTTACCCCTAGCATCTTTGCGTTGTGAGCAGTGTCCAGCGTGATAGTTCCATCAAGTATGAATTTGAACAGCTGCGCGCTCGGCCTGAAATTGAAATCACCACACACCACCACGGGTATGGGATTCACAGCATCAGACTTGGCTATCCTATCGATCTCCGCGAAAAGCATCGCTATCTGTCCTAATTTGACATCCCTGATTTTGAACGTGTCCATATTAATGAGCCCGTTTGCAGGTGTCAGATTAATGGGACTGTGACGCTCGACTTTGTTCGTTATTTTTAATTTAAAACGAGATTCACTCTTTTATATAGCCGGATTGAGTTATTGAAGTTGGTCTCAAATGCCACCCGCATTCGATTTCGAATGCTGCTGATATCAATTCTGCGCAGTGATCCGTATAGACAAAGCGGTGACTCTGTTCCTAGAATGTACATTTCATATAAGGCTCATTGGGCGCACCTCCTCCTCTGTATTACATACACTACCAATTGTTGATATACATATCCATACAAAAGCGTGCAGTGCTTGCTCGTCTAGTCTATTATATACACATGAACCATGAATGTATAAGTGCATCCCACTGCTGAACATACTTTTGTCTCAAGATAAGGCTGGAACTTACTACTGTTTTTAGCGAAAGGTAACCATGTGCACGATCGTGCCGTACTAACGGTAAGCATCTACATCATCTGCCCGTTTAGCCAGAGTACTAACAATGCGACCAAGAACCTGGAGATACCAGTATCGTTCACTGCCAAGAGCTCGTGAGCTCTACCCTTCCATAGTTGGGGGGGGGGGGGTCGGACGAGGTCATATATATATATATTATATATATATAATATATACATATATATATATATATATATACTTACGTAGATACAGTTGTATTCTACATATACGCATTCACGCTCACGCAGACACATAAACATTCACACATAGGCATACACGCTCCACATACCCACGTTTTGGATTGAAGAGCAAGTGTGTTGTGGCTATACACACCCTCTTTCCGCTGGGCTTGAGCAGTTGTAAGGCGGCCACTATCGCCACGTTGTCACGCGTCATCAATGCGTCCTTCTCCTCTGTCGCCCGGAACCGCACTTTCTTGTGTGATAGTAGCTGGAATTTATCTGTTCTAAAAACAGGTACGATTGCACATAGGGATTTTACATCAGCCGCCGTTTCAATTCAGGAGACAGAACATGCACTCACTTCCTATACTCACTTGTAGTGAAAAAGCAGCCCGTCAGTATTAACCCAAGTGCGTGGCTGGTACACAACCGTGTATCGTCAGCTTTCTAAATCTCCACATGGGAATAGTGCCGCACCTCGGAGAAACTAAATAAGGCGCACCTGACCTGATATCTATATACACAAGGAATACTCACTTATAGAAAAATGCCAACCCGTCGGTCTTGTCGCCAGTGCGTGACTGATACATGCCCGCGTATCCTTCTATCTGCAGCGCATTCTCGAACTCGGCGAAACACTCTACCTCTTGAAGGCACAGCACGTCCGGGGCATTGTCTTTGATCTCATTTAATATTCGGGGCTGCAATCAGACCGCATAAAGTATTTTCTTGCGTTTTAAACCTCAAAGCTAATTCAACAACCCGATATGAACAATGCGTGAGCATAGCTGCTTTGAGATATCGGGATAGTCGCCACCGTCTGAATTGCGAGGCCATGCGGTACTGAGTTCATAGGTACAGGGTGTACAACAATATATCGTGAATTTGCATATATATATATATAAATGTATATATTTATGTATATATAGATATATACAAATATACCAATTGAAGTGTTCAAAATCCAATTGAAATCAAAAATCAGAGGTGTGGTACCCAACAACATAGACACAAATATATGTGAGATTCTGTTGTAGGAACTGTACTAACGCGAACATTTTCGGAAGTAACTTCGATGGATAAAGTCGGAAAATGGTCAACAAACCGCGCATGACGCTTTTTAGACATCGCATATATACATATATACATTATACATCGAAAGAAGCAGATATGTAAAACAAACACAACTTAGGTAACAAACCATCTACTCACACACGTATCCATACGTGTTTAAAGATGTATATATTAACAAAAGAAATAGCACGATGAAACATTTTGATACGGTAAACCCAGACATTGTTATCTTCACTTCAGAACAGAGATTGGTGCAATAGTAGGGTTTTAGAAGACACTAGACACAATTCAACACGACCGCACCATTGTCATGCACATTTTAAACTTCATCGGTATATACAGATACGCGAATGACGACGGAGACGTTCAACATAGCTATCGAGACAGCCTCGTGATATAATACGTCCACAACAGTCACTCCCACTTCGGAATATTGGTCTATAATATCCATAAACACAAAAATCCAGAACAAAGATTTATAGTACGCAACGAGTTCGCATACGATGTTGTAGCACAGATCGGTATTTTCAAATTGATACGCTTTGATGTTCGACATGTCTTATGTCGCAAGTTGTGATATATATACATGGTTCGATTTTTGCGATACAGGACAAACATATAACGTGTCATGTTGTTTAGCAATAGCAAACTCCTTCTCCAACCGTTACGACATACACATGTGGATATATTGACTTGCTGGTTCTCTCCAAATATACATTGTGGGAATGCACAACATGGTGTTACATACAAATCGGTAGTCCCATTTTAGCACGCGTGTATCGGTTCGCGCGTACAGATTGGCGTGCGCCTTCATGAGCTTGTCCCCGAGTATGTTGTAAGTCATCACCTTAACATCCGAAATATCACGGCCGCTGTGTAGTATGGGTGGTATAGAATTCATAAGAGCGGATTTAAATTGACATCGAACCCTTCAGATCGGTATCACGGAATCAAACAACTTCAAGGCGCTGATTCAAACGAAGCTGGTGACACTCGTGATACATAAGATTTAAGAGCCCAGAAACTACCACATGTAATTGATTGATCACAAAAGACGGCATCGTATCATCCCGCCTGCATAACTTGTCTTTAAATCAGTTATCAGTGATTTTTCGCTATGTGATTGATTTTATTACATCGACACATTATGCACGCACACCGATGATAACCTCAACTACGTCTATCACTATCGAATTTTAAGTCATCGGGTGAGACTAGCTATGGGAAATAACATGCTCCAGTCACGCCCTGCCTCGACGCCCTGTCTAGGCAGATTGACACGCCAGTGGGATTGCACATCAAGATCAACTTTACAACAGCCTCGGACAAACAGTAGGTTGAATTAGAGAAGAAACCCAGTATGCGTGAAGCTTCGTGACAACATTCGAGACATAATAAAATTTTGGAATATTTCGTTGTCAGAATTCCTACCAGGCAAGGAATTTAGTCTTACGATGATAAATCCACACTATATCTGCTCCGCATCAACCGCAAATAGTGCGCACATTACTTTGAAACAGTAACAACCATTCATTACTTTTGCATAAGATTCTGGCGAAGTAGTAACGGAACATCGAATCATCCGATCTCCGAACAATCAATTATTTTATTGATGTAATTGTGGCGGAACACACTGACACGGACATTTGTACAAATGCCACTGTACAAAGTTGCACCCATTTTAGACACGTTCTAGGTTTCGACAATATGTATTCTCGGAATGTTTGACGAGGAATATGTGCTTTATACTGCTCATACACAAATAACACCATTATTTCTGTGTGCGCATGCAGGGACAGTGCCAGCACCTTGCTTGATATACAACCAAATTCTATATTCAAATCACACTATCTATTGCGTAAACCCAGGCACCGAGATGCCATATAATTAAAAGCCAAAAGCTACCAGTCACACATGACCAGTCCGATGTGAGTACGCACTGGTTGAATGGTGGTACATGTTATAAGAGACTCATGAAAACAACACGTAGCCAAATCATAAAGGCATTAACAGGCTATGTTATACCTAAACTAGACAGTCTCGTGAGAAATCTGGTGGCTTTGTGGCCACAATACCTGCTGATAGCAAATAGTACAACCGAAATATACATCAAATAATAAGCCAGATATGCCTTGTTGAACCGTCCTACCATATTTTCAGGCAGATGAGTTTGATCTCCGGAGACATTAAATATACTGTCAATATACTTATGAACCACTTATTACCAGTAATTTTGAGAAGGTAGCGACACTTTGAACTATGTATAAAGTATGTAGAGCCACTAAACAAAAAGTATTGGGCATGTATACTATCTACTACACACCTATCGATCTCGGACAGAATTTCAGTCACGCGTCCGGTAAAAGGCAGTTTACTGAAATCTTGCCGAGGTATGCAGCCCAATTGACTCTGAGAGCAGGGTCATAATTTTTTGAACTTTAAATATTTGGTCAAATAGTAGATAAACTATTGAGACGTACATACCTATGCGTACTATCCCGATGTCAAACAACAGAATTATAGCATTCAAACATACCATAACATATCGTGAGTGCATACACAATCGATCTTTGCATATATGAAATATACGCAGAAAGTATTCTTACATGCCACTAAAAACTTGAATCACAATTCACCATTTGCGAACACTCATGCAGA
>NW_014039917.1:41619-47725 GCF_001186125.1 Sphaeroforma arctica JP610
TATGTGTGTGTGTCGTGTCGTGTGTGTGTGGTGTGTGTGTGTGTGTGGTGTGTGTGTGTGTGTGGGTGTGTGTGTATGTGTATGTGTATGGACGCGTGTTTGAGTGTATACATATATGTATGGGTGTATATGTTAATATATGTGCAGTGGCAAACATGAACATATTTATAAATATAATTATTGTGTGCATATAGTGAACAGTTGCATACAGACCAACAGTCATCGCAGGTGTAGATGTATGTATCTGTGCATCAGACATAGATTGAGAAAATGATGCAGATCGGTATGAATAACTTGAGTTTTTCCTCACCTATCCAACAACTTAAAATGTCTAAATAGCATCACAAACTGATGATATATTTCATCAAGCAGAATAAGATGAATCAACTAGTTGAGCAGACAAATTATACAAAACGCGTTCGCTCCAAGGAAGTGAACACACCTTCCCATTGTACGACGGCCGGTTTCCGCTTGACCTATATTCTCTACCAGCACTCACCCGTCCATTGCCACTATATCCACTCCCACCACCTTGGTAGCTCCCTCGACCACTACCACTGTACACTCCTCTTCCATGGGTGTGATACGATTCAGTTGCAGAACTCTCATGATCGCGCCCACCTCGCTGCCCATAGTTTGAAGATTGAGCGGATCTCACACCATTATTATACGCTTCTCTCGTATCGCTATACGCTCTTTTCGTATTCGCATCTCGATACCTCTTCGGGTGTGAGTGACCCTCTTGTGGCGTGTGTCGTTGCCAATCCATCTCAGACTTTTCGTTTGATCCAGCTGACCCTTGGTCGCCCGCAGTTGGTGTTGAGGACATGTTGCGCACCTTACTAACACTCGGACCGTCGAAGATATTGTGTATGTGTGGGGGGCAGAGAGGTATGCTAGGACTGTAAAGTAAAAGTGGATGTGATACTGTGTGCATAAATCTGACGTTGAAAAGAACTCTATTTGCGTGTGTGTGGTACAATGATGTACTTTTCAGCCTGGGTGTATAAACTGGGTTGGAAATATCACTATCTGAGTGTGTATACGTGCGTATTCGCACTCTTGTCGATAAAGTGTGAGCGAGTGCGGACAATATTGGTATTAGTGAAAGCGAGATGTCCTGCCGACTCAGTATTACTTGCATAACTACACCGCTGATGTGTTCCTGTATAGAACAGAAACACTGGGCAATAGATGCAAATAATTGATCTAAGTATTCGAGCTGTATAATCCTATATGCTATGGTAGCCGAGCATGAACAAATATATATATACATGCATATGTGATTTTTGTATTTAGCTGCATCGCAGGAGAGCCCCGGCCCCCAGCCACTCAGCCTACTACTAGTAGCCGCCCCCAATCCCCCATCCGCCCCCCAGCCCCCAGGAGGTATGAGGTAGTACAACAACAATTTTTCGAAATACATACGACGTTTTATTGGGATTTTTTTTGTTTTTTCTATATATGTATTTATAAAAATTATCTTATTTATTCTATTTTAAACAAATTCAAAAAATGTTTTTTAGAAAACAATACAAAACAATATGTTTTTGTTTTATACAAAACAATAAATAAAACAAACCAAACAAAAACAAAAATCTACTCTCTGCTCATTATTGAATCTGATTTATTATCATATGTAAAAATATAAAATACGCGTTTGACAATGGAACTTTCCCAAAATGTCTTTCCAAATATTTGCTGAAAATGGCATATCCAAAACAAACCGAAAAATTGTACTCTTACACAGGTTGTTTTAGGGTTTTTAGTTAGGGTTCTACATAACAAAATAATAAGTGTACACAAAGTATTTGAGGCGTTGAATTCGTTTTTGAATTTTGTGGTGATCCTTACATTTTTGACTTTGGCGTTTGCGCTGAAAAAAATCAAAATCAAAATTAACGTGCAGACTGGTCTGGACTGTCAAACTTGATAGAAAAAAATAGAAATACTTGATAAATAAGTATCAGAGTACATGTCGCTACTCATCGGTATTTCGTGATTTTGCAGTGTGGAGTACCGCAGCATCTGAGCACCCCACATTGTCCCCAGGTAACGCAGTCGCACGCAACCAAGATAGAGATTGTCTAACTCTCGGCTTTCCTCTCATAAGCTGCGCCTTATAGCGGCCCGCGACACCGGCACTTAATGTTTGTCTCTGTATATTATATACACGAGATATATGGATCAATTTTCCGTGAAATGGCAAACGATATGGTTTCTCTTGAATGTAAACCGTACAAAACCTCCGGACACCACCGTATTGAACGCATTCTATTGTAAATTGCAGTAGCTAGCCCACATGCCCGCCTTGCACGATGTAGTTCTGTACATTTTACCGTATTGCACCGTGCCTATGTTATGGTCTCTACGATTAGTAAACAATCCAGTCAACACCAAGATACGAAGCTTGCACATATCCGTCATGATGCTGCGACGGGCCAATTTTGGATGTCGGTATTGGCGAAATTTTGAGTTATCAAGTTTTGCTACTTTTTTCTGTGGGGCTATGCAAGTATATTCTGACATGTGCAGTTGGCAAGCAAGCCCAGATGATCTCGCGGCTGAATATATTCTGTCCAAGTTGGATGTAAATCCGCATCATATACTGATGGCGATACGTGGGGAAGCGATGGCTATGTTCGTCGCGGCATTAAAATACTATCCCGATGTACTGACAAATTGCAAACCCACACAACTGGAAGATCTCGCAATTGCTGTAATGAAGGAAAGCAGAGACGCGCATACTGACTCGATCTTCCGTGTTCTTATGCTTAAGATCGGGATGAACGAGATCCGGACTGGTGAGAATTTTGCTTACGAAGCTTACCTACTTGGTGCTGAGATGCACAACAAGCCTGACAATGTAATGCGAGTCATAAGGTCACTACCAGGTTTTTCGGAACTCGAGAATACATCACTGTACGAGGAGACAATGGTTTGGGGCAATGCATTCATCAACGAGAAAAGCAAGGTAGCTGACCTTGTGGTATTTTGCGGCATGTGCTTGAGAGCACACTTCAATGACCAAATGGCCGAACATGTTGTCGCGAAGCTGATTCAAGTTATGGCCCACGCAGTGTCCCTGGGCGAGCGTCATGTGCGTCACATCCGAATGGTGATCAACAAACATCGAATTGCAAGCTGGGATGACCTGCTGGTGGGAGTCGAAGCTATGGTAGCCAAAGGCAAAATTTTGGATGCTCGTACTATCGCTGCCACACGGTAGACAGAATTCGTACATGTTCGTGCAGCGAGACCTTCCCATTAGAGAGTGTGCTGTATAAAAATAGTAGCAAACCACCGCATCGGTAATTTTTCTGTGTACCTTGACTCCGCTGCAAAGAAAAGCTCACTTTTATAAACAAGAAATCGTGTACCGAAGTTGGTTGATTGCAGCGAAAGAACTGGTGCTGGTAGTAAAAAAAAATAGTCTTGCGGATCAGTTATTGGCTAAAGTGTAAAAGACAGGGTACAGCCTTTGTAGAAACAAACAAAATAGATATCAGTTTAAAACAAATTAATGCTTTATTTTTCCAGGTGTGTGCAACATGTATCGAGATCAGTCGTTTAATCCTCACTGGCTACTCAACCAGTAATGTACTATCTAATTATGTTCTTCATCATTAAGTTTACATATACTCAATATCAGAGACCAACAGCACAGGCGCCCCCATCTCCGCCACCCATGGATTCTCCATGTCCACTATGTACTCGCTATGTGATTCGGACTTTGGCTTGCAAGGCACGTACTCGAATCATTGCAGTGAGGGCACAGGGTTGTATACTACCGCCTACAAGACGGGCATGAGGGTTTCATGTACTATGTCACATGGTGCTTGGTTTTATCGGACGACGTGTGGTGCCGTCCAGCAATTTTGTACAACTTACACCACTCTCACGATAGTATTGGCGCAATATTAGTCAATGCGTGTGTTGTGACAATAGTATGTGCATGTTACATAGATTTCAATTTCAGCTACATTGTGTGTGGATTCCGATTTCTACGAAAGTATGAAATATATGATAATGCAAGTGCGTAACAGTAGCAATTGGCAAGTGGTAGGAGCATTGGAATACTCATTTAACAGTTTATTTACACTATAGAATTATAGTTTTTTTATATTCCTCAAAAAGTAAAGAAACAAAACTGCGATGGTAAAATAATAATATATATTGTAGCAGTCAAACCTCAATAATATTGTCCAACACACGTTTTCAGCCAAAATTGTACAATAATCGGAATGGTCATATCTGGTAAATGATACAGTCAAGGCCCAGTACGCACTTTTGCGTAAAACGCTCTACTCCAGGGCAAGTAATTAATTGTTCCTTTTGATATGTACTTACATGACTTATTGGTCACTAATGCTAGAACAGCAAAATTGCTACACACACATTCACTAAAATCTTCTATAGGTTTCACTAGAATCTGATATAGAACTAATTATAACCTCTATTAGGTTGATTGTTACAGCTTTTTCTTTCTGCAATGGATTTGATGGCTTGCATGTTTTGTTTGACTACTAAACCCCTCCGTGACCAACACACCACAAAAGGCACGCGTCGGCAGATCGCAACCATGACAGTTATGTGCATCTATTATAAAATTGCAGTATCCTTACAGGTTTTAGTACAGCACTGCACGATATGAGCTCGATTCCTCAAAATAACAAGCCTGTATACAATCAAAGCGATTGGATATTTATAATATTATAGTGTTATTATTAGTACTATACAAAGTGTAGTACATACGCATGTCTAGTAAAGCAATTTAAGACTGCTTCTATTGGGAGAACTGAATGGCTAGACATCTAGTCCTGTTAAGAGTAAATATATAGTGTACACACTACACACTACACAGTACACAGTACACACCTATACACACCTATAAAGGCTGAAGCCATAACAGAAAAAGAAAAGGTCTGAAATTTTCAATCACTATGAAGTATATTTGGTCAGTGTATGAAGCTGGGAAAAGTGGACAACAATCCAGGTTTGGCTGTAAACATATTTTGATGTTTCAACTTTTTGTTGAGAAAAAGTGTACATAAATACAGTAAATATAAATGTATGTTTTGGGGGGGGGGTTTTGTTTATAGCAAATTAACGACAACAAACCTGACAGATCCAGCAATTTGGTTTGAGAAAAACAATAAAATGAGTGAAGATAAAAAACAATCACATTGTCATTTAATTCCACAATATTTTTAATAGGGTTTAGATTTTTAGAACTTTTGAGGTTTGAGAAATAAATAAATAAATATAAATAGTTCTTTTTAGGAGGCTATGAAAGATATCTATAAAATTATAGATACATAGTACATACTGTATTGGTATTTTTATTTTACTTAAAAACAATGATTTTTAACATTACTTTTTTTAGTATGTATGAGACTTTAGGTCGTATACTTCGACTCTCAGAATTTCAGTTATATAAAAAAATACTAGCGAGTGTTGTGACTCCGTGTCCTCTGTCCTGTGAGTCTGTGACCTGTGTCACTGTGAGTCTGTGGTTCAGATTTGAAGATTTGAGAAATATCTACTCTCTTGGCGCCTGTGATTGATTCTCTTGACTTTTCAAGTTCGAGAGAATCGATAATAGTCCACACCACGGCCATCTTGGACCGTTCTCCCTTATATTTTACACTTTCTCTCTCTCTCTCTAGAGAGAGGAGTGTGTTCTTCCCAGAGGGTCATGTACACACTCTACATATTTCCACACTATTTTTAACCTCATAAAGTTCAGAACACATGGAATAAAGATAACAATGTACAGCAAAAAAATAAATCAAGAGAAAGCACTCACGAATCCCACAGTCGCACACCGTAGGTGGTCAGAAAATAGATAAATAGATAGAGAGATGGATGGATAGATAGATAGATAGATAGATAGATAGATGGATAGATAGATGGATAGAAATAGATAGATAAATACTTATATAGATAGATAGATAGAGAGATAGATAGATAGATGGACTGACATGCAGACAAACAGACTGACAGGCATGTATACAGACAGACAGATAGATGGATAGATTAATAGATGAACTGATAGATAAATAGGAAGATATATCGATGGGTAGTTAGATAATTATCTATATAC
>NW_014039917.1:47745-53601 GCF_001186125.1 Sphaeroforma arctica JP610
ATATCAGAGTTATCCTACTAAGTTAGGACGATTCGGTATGGATCAAGAACCCTTATGCCTTGACAATGTTCGTTCGCGGATTTGAGTCCGGGGGGCACAAAGAAACTTGTAAATATGTAGAGACCGTTCCTGGTTGTCGTGTTCACTGAGTGTGGATGCACGATTCCAGGGAGGGGATGCATATGTAAAACTGCAACCTGGGTCGAAAACGGACGCCGTTTTTTTCTAGCGCCGTTTATTATATATATATATATATATATATAATATATTTATAAATATTGATATAAAGAAGTATATACAAATAAAAATATACACGCTCTCAAAAAAATATACATATACTTATATCTACATATTTACATATTTCCGTATCTACATGTATGCATATACACAGAGACATACACATATATTCCAATATTCCAATATGCACATACATATACCCATGCATTCACACACATACAGGCATTCACGCACATAAAAGCACATACATATACCCATGCATTCACACACATACAGGCATACACGCACATAAAAGCACATACACACACCTACATATATATATATATATGTATCTAAATATATATATATGTATCTAAATATATATATCTTCATATATATACAATGCACACATGTATCCATCCAACTATACAGCTATACATATGTATATATATTAATATTAATATTAATTTATATATATATATATATATATATATATATGAATATATACATATACATACATATATGTATATAGCATATTCAGAAGTAAAACATGTACTAACTACGCAAAATTTCTTGCTGAGAATAAGACATTCTAAATATTATTTTATAGGACATTCATATGTATTCCTACGGTTCCTTTCTAGTATGTCGTTAGCCTAGCAGAGTATGGCATAATATTCCGATTTAGCTGATTCAAAATAAAGAGAGAATCTATATTTGTTAAAAGCACAAAGTTTCGAAAAGGCAGATCTTCAAAATTTGATGGGTATGCTCATATTAATCAGGCTCAGTATGAGTTTCTGAGGAGTTTTGTTGTCGAAGTAGTGACAGGCGGCTTGTATGCATTTTAATTATTTCCTCGGTTAAATATATTTCTTCCCGTCGCGTACCGATTCGATTGACCACCAAGTAATACCGAGGTGGTTGATAATCAAGTACACCGAAGCTGATGATGTCATACAGTGTTAAAAGCAATAAAATCACATTCACTACAACAATCAATAGTCTACTTCGCACACTCGACTGAATTGCTCTTTTCAGATATCTATATCGAGGTAACCCAGATCAATGCGCTCTTCGACTTTGCATGATCTAAAATTCGAGTCCCGTGTATCGACAGGAGCATTTCAAATCATTCCTCTAGTTATCAAGTTTGGAAACGACTGGCACGTACAACGCAAGTCCAATTTTGATCATCTACTGCAGGGTGCTCACACGAAGAAAGGGCATAACGATGTGCAGCTTGTAGTACTGGTATAGCAGTTAATACAAGTAATCTAGTAAATTGCACATGGGCCTTGCTACATATGGAATACTATAGATATGAGAATAGTGTGCGAACTGACCTAAAGTGCCGCTGTCCCACCTTAGGTAGTTAACATCCAGTGTGAGCCGCAGGTAGTCCAGACATCCTTCAAGTGTGACATCATGAGGCAAAGTCGGAATTGCACTGAGCGTGACGTGTCTAGCGATGCAGGAGGTATGAATGATCACCCATAGTGTAGCCGAGTCTACTGGACTCGCCAGCGGCTCGTATTCGAGTATACTGCATATATACTGCCAACAGTCGAATCAGTAGCCAATCAGACTTGTAGGACTGATCTGAGAGGGTTCACCTTCATATGTACCTGTTCACGTCTTCGAACGCAACCAAGACCACTGCGCTATTGAGTTCTGTGTGGTATGAGAGAAGTTTGGAAATATTTCCTCTAACGTAGCAGTAGTAGATGTTGGGGCGGTTCTGAATGCACGCTGTGTAATCCTATTTGTAACACTTACTAGGAGATGGGCGTTAATATGATTCGAACTACTCGGGCCTTGGAGATGAACACCGTTAGCCGTATGTGGCATGAGGTCCGAGACAGCGACCACGAGTGAAGCGAAGCCTAGGCCCTCGGCGACGGGGTACCTAATACGTCTGGCATGTTTGAATGCGGGATGCATACCGATTGAGAGTTTCCTTCTAGATGACGATGGAAGTCAAAATCACCGGGTGCGGCTCTGGAAATGACTTTTAGATTTGAACTGACAACAACGCTCTGTAATTTTAACTCTGTTATAGCGTTTCTGTAGTCTGCTTGTCGCCAGTATTCTACTGATTAAGCTGTGTGATATCACGTGTATTTAATATTTATGGTATTTGTGTATTTACTATTTAGCAGCAGGGCACGCACAGCAGCACAGGGGGCACAGAGTGTGACGCATTTATTATTTAGTCACAGACTCACAATCACGGACTCATCGGTGATTCGGTGTCACAGTCACACCCCTTTTTTTAGGTTAAATTTCCCTATTTGGAAACTTCGTTATTTTGAAAAACGCGAGTAAAAAATATAAATATTGCACAGCCTCCTAAAAAAAACACCGTGTAATCGTTTATTTACTTATGAAAACACCCTGTAATTTTTATTTTTACAGTCATACCTCTATATATGTCCAGGTTCCGGCCAGGGCTAAAAATAAGACATATATAGAGGTAGACACGTCTGGGTCAGGTACTACCTGTGAGGTGCATAACACAGATATGAAGCTGATAGTACCCTTTCTCTCACGATATATCCTTTTTGCATGCACTTCGTTAGACAGACTAATAATTTTCTCTCCAGCAAACATAAACCTCTGTACAGTTTTTATACTTATACCATATGTTGTACGTGCAGCTTGTCCGGCTTCTTGAACTAAATCACTCTCATAGTTCTCTCTCCATGGCTTGCTCAAGTCATATCCACTCTTTTTGATAGTGCGCACGACGACACCTTTCTCATCGTTTGTTAGATAAACTCCCTTTGCTGGAAGGGCACGCACCTTTGAAAACACAGTTTGTTTTTACACCTTGTTTTTATTACTATTAGACAGTCTATTCACTCTTGTATCTGACGCTTCATTTATCCCAGACGATGCACCTTGCTTAGACGTAAATTGTGTCGTATCATCTTCCTGCATTGCGTCAGAAAAAGAAGTTGTCTGATCTAACAGTGATACTGCAGATGCAAGTGGTGTTAATTCATCTGATTAGCTCGCTGTTGATCATTTGGTGGCTTGCAATTATCTGTAGACAAGCAGTAACCGATCGAATTCGATCCAAACCCCTCACCACGATGCACGCCACCAAAGACATGCATATTACGATCGCAACCAGTATATTTGTGAGCACCTGATGTCGGTTACGTGATCGTGCACCCTTGCACGCAACAGCGACATAAGGTAGAAGTATCCTCCATGAAGAAGAAGTAAGTCTTAGTGGCGCGTATTCACTGTGTGTGGAGTGTAGACTACACATATGTACATATACTTAATACTTTTGTATGAAGTCTCACTGAGATTGTACCCGTGGCCCACTCATGCCCACTCATGGATGGATCAATAGGAAGTATTGATGACGAGTAAAAATTTAAACCGAGAGCTTCTAATTTAAAAATTAGTTCCAGACTTCCAGGGCCCCAAAAAGGGTCGGCCCAAATGAAAAGTGGATATATATAGAGGTAGACATATAAAGAGGTACGACTGTATTATGTTTTTAAAAAAAATTGTAAGAATGTACATACATACATTGTCTTTTTAAAAAAAATAATGTATGTACTGAGTTACAGTCATACCACCTCTTTATATATCCAGTTCTCGGGATTGGCAAATATTTGGACATATAAAGAGGTAAGACGAGTCTGGGTCAGTTTCATACCATCAGGTTCGGGGTCCAACCTATGGGAGTATGGGTCACACCAGGAGGTATTCTAGGCGCTCTCATTAAATACCCCTTTCGTGACTATCAAGCCCTGACTTACACTAAAACCAGCTTCTCTAAACCTTATTTACCGACCCACTCAATCAAACGCTTCTCGAACTCGTGATGTGTTCCTCTCCTTTCTCGATATTTCTTTTTTGCATGCACCTCATAAGACTGACTGAGTATGTTCTCTCCAGACTCCATGAACCTTCTTATTGTTTTGATACTGACGCCGAATGATGCATGCGCTACACGCACGGCCCCCTTAACTAAATCCTTACGATAGCTGTCTTTCCATGATAGGTCTAAGCTGTATCCCGCTTTCTGGATTGTACGCACGATGACACCCTTAATTTTGTTAATTAGATTAATTCTTTTTGTTGTATTGGAGCTCACATTTGATAATACAGTCTGCTTATATGTTTTCTTCTTCTTACCAAAGTGAGCTTATCTATGTTGTAGGTGCATTTTGTGCCAATTCGCCTGGCTCTGTCTGTCTGTTATTAGTGAATCCAGACTCTCACATGTCATCCGGTGGCTGGCATTTATCTGTAGACAGGCAGTAACCGATTGAATTTGAGCCATACCCTTCACCAAGATGCACGCCACAAAAGGCATGCATACTTCGATCGCAACCAGCACATTTATATACACCACCCACTGGGTGCGTTGTAGTGCATCCTTTCGCAGTCTCACCGACCCTCTGACGGTCTGACCGCAGTGACCGGATGGCCGGAGCACTATGATGAACAACACAAATTTAAAAAAGTTTAATAGTCGGACGTCCAAGAGCAGGCTGCAGGACCGGTCTAAAACGACCTGACTCATATATAGGGGGTTGGCCAAAATAGAAATTGGACATATAAAGAGGTAGACACCTTAAAGGGGTGGACATATAAAGAGGTATGACTGTATGTATATATTTATTTTTAGTTTCACCGAAAACATAGCTGTAGAGTCCCTATTTCTTTTATTGAACGTGAAATCTGTCCGGAACGCTTTTCTGTCCGGAACGCTTTTTTTCCATTTGTAGGCCCCAAAAAGGCCTCCGAGAGATCCTAAATGTATTTTTTTCAAAAAATATAGAATACTTTTGTGGGTTCGTTATTGACGGCTGAAAAGAAAAGTTGGTTTATAAAAAAAGGCAGGGTGAGTGTGTTTATGCGTGAGCTAGGGTGACCCTAAACAAAAGTGCGTACTTGTGTGTGTTTTGAGTGAAAGTGAGGGAGAAAGGGGCCTCAGCTCAGGCCTCAGCTCACCCTGTGCGGATATATTCATAAGTTATTAGCTACCCTCTTTGAAGAAACGTTTTTGGTCTCTGCGGCGCCCCAGCCGTGTTTCATTAGCATTTAGCAGACAGTTCACAGTATGACTGTATGAGAGTGAAGTCCTATGTATGGACTTGTCCGTTCTCCTTTCTAAATAAATATGTAGTCCCAAAGGACAACAAGTACTTGAACTGATAAGATTGGCCAATGTCTTCGAAGTATCTAAATTTCAGGGTCCAGTAAAATTCAGTACCATCATTTTTGTAGTCAGTGTTCGGCCCTCGGGCAGATATGGCCATGCACTATGCAGTTTGACCCGATGTCTATGATAAATGATGTACTCGTAATAACCTATTGATCAAGGAAGTGTGAACAATAAGGGTATCTACATACTATCTGTAACGTATAATTAACACATTACATATTGTGCAGTTGGTGCATCGACTTCACTATATTCTCGACTTCACTATACTCTCAGTAGCATCAGTGTAAATTTGTAAGAGACTTGTGTATTCATCGACGCAATTTACCACCAAACAGTAGAAATAGCAAATTACACGACATTTGAAGTTTCACTTTCAACATATATACAATACCATGTCCAAGGTTTAGTATTATTACACATATGTATTGTTGATTTATATATAT
>NW_014039916.1:0-1954 GCF_001186125.1 Sphaeroforma arctica JP610
TATTCAGTATAGTTTATGCCCGTGTAGTGTATGTATTTACGTCTGTGAAGATTTTATACTCTTCGAGGGTCGATTCAGTGCCGTGCGAAAAAAAATTGAACTCTATATTGTACATGCCTTCCCACTTTCGATATCGTCGTATACGCTCCTGACTATTGTATGCTTACTTCATGCCTTCTTGTAGGTTTATGCTTGCGTCATTTTAACTTGTGAAGTGTCCCAATATCTAAATGATCAGCGTACGAGTAGCCTTTATGGGTTGCTTTGACTTTTGTAAGATCAGCAACTTACTCTGCAGAATACTGCAACGATAATTGATTATGTCGATAGTTTCAAAAAATCGTCTTCTGGGCTACAAATCCGTCTGTATTGAAATCTTCGCAAATTTCTTTTCGTTTTAAGTTCAATTTTGAATCTGTCCCTTTTCACAGTTTGGTGAAAAGCAAAAATGGATGATGTACAACCTGTCCGGTAATCTGGATGTGCTCCCGCGCATCACAGATCTGTCTCAGATTGGAGATGGTGGTGAAATCGTTGTGGTGCGAATGCCCAGTAAGTATTATGTTCCTTTCCTGAAATTCTGAATATCTCCAAGTCGATACGTATATATATATTTATGTATGGCACTAATCTTTAGTGCCAAATCCTGTAGCATAGCGGTACCTTCAAATATTAAGTACATAGAACTCGCCCGTAGGTTGGCTAGTTCAGTAATTTTCTAGACCAGATAAATGGTCGTCTCCATAGGAAACATGTTATTCCTTGGGCGCCGTTAGCGTTAACAGCCATAAGGCCGCAGTGTATCTTTGCTTAATAAGCTAGGATGCTTCCGCGTTGTGATGCTATCTGTCGCACTTTGTTCTTGTCAATTGCCCACGCAGCGTATCCACCGACTGTGACATGAGCGCTCTTAAACCCCATTAGGACAAATTTTAGCATGCACTTCCTTTGCCTCGCCGCATAGATCTGTGTTATTCTCCGTATCTATAGCCCACTCTCCCAAACCACACCATCACCAAACACCCACATACGTTGATCGCACTCATGCTCGCACTAGCCTCGTATCCATATCAGTTGACCATACCACGTGAATATAGCATATATACACGCATTCACCACACCTTTGAATAGATCGGCCGTGCACAAACTGACACGTTTCCACACATCTTTCAATGGACCTCACTTCTGCCTCAAAACAGCCCGTGTAAGAGAGCTCAATCAGAACGCACATCGTCTGATGGTCAAGAGTTATACAGAGAAGCGCGGATGCAATTTCTGCAACCAGCAATTGTTCGGTATCAATCGACAAGGCTTGCATTGTACAGGTACAGCCATATATATATATATATATATATTTATACATAAATTATGTATTTACGTATTATTTATTTATTTATGTATTTACATATTTATATCCTTTTTCATGGGGATGTATATGTATGTATGTATATATGTATGTTTGTTTATTTGTATGTTTCATGGGAATCATTGCTGAATCTGACTGGTTTGAAATGTTTACCACTGAAGAGACTATGTCTTATACTAGCTTCAAAGGGCACACTTGTGTTTCATTCGCGTTAAAGTCAATCCTGATTTTCTAACTCTTTACATTGCTACCTATTTGTGTTATTATAACAGCCTGCAATTTGGATTATCACAAGAAGTGTGTATATAGCAAGGCGAATAAATGTGAGCATGCCAATGCGGCCGTAATCTTCAAAGTGCCGCATCGATTTGTACAGCACGAGTTCGATGTGGGGGTGAAGTGCACCTACTGCAGGCTACAGGTATGTGGAGGCGCGGCCTTCTAATCATTTGTGTGGTTAAGCAGCATCCCCGTTTATTCTGGTCTGGTATATATCTATGTATATATATATATATATATATATATATATATATATATATATATATATATATATATATATATATATATATATATATATATATATATATA
>NW_014039916.1:2205-22728 GCF_001186125.1 Sphaeroforma arctica JP610
AGTAATATAGTATATAATAATAATATATATATATATATATATATATATACTAAAATATTATTATTATTATTATTTATTTATTTGTTATTGTTATTATTATTATTATATATGTATATATTATATATATATATATATTATATTATATATATATATATATATATATTGAGGTCGGTTTACACATTTGTTTTCTGCGTTGCTGCTCCTTTAAGACAACCTTAGGTCTACAAGAGCGAAAACTGCTGCTGCATAACCGTTGCTCTCTCACACGTATATCAATACAGTTATACATGTGGCATCCTATCCGAGCTACTCAATTGTAAAATAAATATTCATTACGCCGCATGTATGCATATTTCTTATAAACTTATTGGGCATCTTAGTTCCTGGCAGGCCAGACCCAGGGGTCCAAGTGCGAGGACTGCTACTACAACTGCCACACGCCGTGCATTCTTTACGCACCATCGTGTATCGACGGAGCACAGTTTGTCGACGAAAGGGCCGACATTTCAGGCGGTGACATACAGATGCGGCAGGTAACGTGGCGATGGAATTGGTTTGAGTGGTTGTGTGTCTGTTTGATTGAGGTGTACTGTAAGTGCAGGTCTACGATGTCCGGAGTTTGTGTGCACGTGGGGTGTATAGGGTGTACTAGTTAGATATTATATTGTTTGATTACACTCCATTCCTTCTTTACGCACCACCAAGCGATGACGGAACACATTTTGTTGACAAAGGGCCGATACTTCGGGCGGCCCTAGAAAGTTGCTTTCAACCGTATAACTGTAGTTATGACGGTTATTTGGTAGTCGAATGAAAGTCAAGGTCTGTTTTTATGTATTTTGGGTGTATCTGTTGTACTCGTGTGTGCTTGTTCTGTACACTGTGCCGTATAGGTGCGGGTGGGTATAGTCCATTTTCGCGAGGGTGTAGTTTGAGATTGTATGTCGTCGTGGTAAGTGCCTTAAAACTCCCTATATCAGTTAATGGTATGGGTTTACTTTATTTTTTTCAAGCGCTCTCACCAATAAGGTTCGTAGGCCCTATCTGGGGTTCCCCTGGCGCCAACTACATATATTTGATTACACCTACATACCCCACATACACTAGCACGCACGTGAATATAAATATACCTGCACAAATGAACAACCGCAAGCAAAGCCACTTAATCATAACACGCACATCGTCCTTTCTACCTCCAGGCATCGAATATGATTCCCCTCCACCGTGTTCTTACCAGTAAGGTCAGCACAGTGGGCACGGGCGCGCTTCCTCCTGGCGCCAACTATACCTCTGACCGCAGTATCTCGATCATGGGCCATGTGTTTGTGCCAGGCGTGTTCAACGGACCGACGTTCTGCAACAAGTGTGGCTCGCAGGTGGAGGGCGGGGCTAGCAATGCGCTCGAGTGCAACAAGTAAGTTCTCTGCACCAAGCATGTAAGCGTGTTAGAAGTCCGAAATCCTACTAAAACACTATACGTGCTTGCACTAACTATATATAGCTAGGAGAGATCCGGAAGGGGATTGAGTTTTGAAAGTGTTGCCGATACCAATTCACACATATAAGGACGACATGATGATTGCAAAGTAAATCAAACAATATCATCCGCTTGCCTCCTCGTAACAAATGCTCGTTTCCAACAATACAACCAGGTGCTACTGCGTGGCGCACAGTGAATGCATGGCGAGCTATCATTGCGTGGTCGATGCCTCAGACGCTACCCTGGCGTCGGGTGTAGTACGTATGGGCGAGAAAGACTCGGATCACATGGTAGGTAGCATATGCGTATCCATTCATGGTGGACATGTAGGTGTATATTGTATATTTCAAGCATGATATGTGTACAGGCCTGGCAAGTTGATAGGATGGGCTGGGTGTGCTTCTATGGCGCGGTACGTGTCAGTGTATGTTGTAATTCTTGTACATGGTGTAGATGTTGTGTATCACATCTTGCTGTCACACATGATCTCCGTTTATTTAATGTATGAATACATAGTTTGTATCGGCATGTGTATGTTTGCTTGTATGTGCGTACTTTCAAGAATACATTTGCGGGGGGGTTTTTTTGGGTCATCCAGTGTACTTTTGAATGCTTGTTTGTGTGCACGACTGTTTCTGGGTTTACCAGGATTTATCGCGTACTTTAAGCTCGTTGCCTTTTGCTATGTGCGCAATTAAGCCGTTACGCAGACACCTTCAGCACACCCCCAAATGAAATCTGACAGCGTGCAGCACCTTCAATATTAGTTATGGAGCACGCTTGAATTAATTTGTATAGGCAAGTGGATATACGTGTATGTGTTAAAATCTGTACATTCTTTGAGGTCATTTGTGACACTATACGTGTTCGTGTGTATGTGTGCATCGGTACGTGTAAGTGCACAACAAGACGAGCATCTACCTATGCAAGAAAAAATGTACATAGCATGTGTATGCGATGCGGTCTCTTGAAGGGCCCATAAACCCCCTTTATATCCCTAAAAATTGGTACACATTTACGTATTCCTTGTCACAGGTCGAGAGATGTTTGCGCATCATGAACTTCCGCTTGCAATTCTACCTGGACGAGAATGCGCCCAAACCTATGGCAGAAATTAAGATGAAGGTATGCATATTAAGATGGATAAGAGTGAAGCCACAATCTCACCAGTATCACCTTAAAGGCATGCACATCTTCATTACGCGAGGATCGATGTTCATATTTAACGTACCCGTCAACATGAAATTAAGATGAAGGTATGCATGAGATGGACAAGAGGGAAGCTACCATCTCTCCACCATCTTTCCAGTATCATCTTAGTGACATACGCACCTTCTTTACGCGAGGATTGATGTCCATATTTTAGCCTGCGCTATTACACTTAGAGTTGTATTGGCAAGGATTTGAGCCACTCCCCGTGTCGTCTTACCTTTCTTGCTTGAAGGCCACGTCTTGAAAGTAGCGTATAGGGAACTCATCACACGAGTTAATCCTTATCGAAGAATATTTCCATATGAACATTAATATGTTTTTTTGAGCAGAATCGGTGTTCCTCGTATGCTCGTATCCGTGTTGTTTACTGCTGCATATCCGGAGCTATTGGGATAGTGTTCATAATTTTGTGTGATCGACTGCATGGCTAGTATAGGCTTAACCCCTGCCCCGCTCCCTCGTAATCACTGAACCACTACAACTTATCAAATCGGCTTCAGTGTTGCTGTGTTCACACGCCTTTGGCTCATCGCTTGATGGGAGTGCTTGGCTTGTACATTCTTGATAGTTCGTTCAGCATATATGATTCTGGTGTCATAGGCATGCACATATACATGTATATTCAATGTGTTCCAGGGTGGTGGAGCTCACGTATACAAGATTGTGCCTTCACACACCTCACCACACCGTACCACACCACACCTCACCACCGCAATCCAAGCACATATCATGATAATCTTTAGATACATCTACTGAACTCATCACAAAGGCCAGTGCACAACTTACGCTGTGCCATGTGCATCGCACACATGGTATATCTACCGCAGTGCATACATGCACTATAGCACAACACGCACTCTCCTAATACCTCGAACACTCCACGGCCCCATCACCCCACCCACAGAACATACAAGGCTTGGCGACGATTAAGATGGACAATGCACGCGCCATGCTGCTGAGTGTAGACGGCAAGTTGTACCAGCTGGAAGCTAGCAGCGCAGAGATTATCGGGCGACTGGTTAGCGCCATCAACACGACTATTCGATATGTTTCACTCAACAGCGACGCATTCGACCACACACGCATGGCCGATAATCTACCGGGCTCTGGGGCCCAACCACCCGCGCAGGTGTCGGCGGAGTCTCGAGATTCCATGGGCAACAACCGGCGCTTGGTATGGGAGCGTGGCGTAAAAATAGTTTCTGTGATGTGATTGCAGGTATACGTGTTTATATATGTATACATACTTTATATATATATATATATATATATATATACGTGATTTCCTTAATTTTTAATTAGATCTCGTGAATTCTCGGGGGTTCTTACGCAACCAAGGCACTTGGTATGTCAGTGTGGCGTGGGTAAGGTTTTGTGATGTGGTTGTGGGTATATATATGTTTGTATGTTTGTTAATGTATGTATAAATATAAGTGCATATGCATACTGTCGGATTATGAGTAGGTTTTGATAAATTTTCTAGAGAGATCGTGGGTATTAGCGGCGCTTGATGTGATACGGAGATAATGCGGGGAATTGTATCTCGTGAGCGTGTGGCTGTGCCTGTGAGAAGTGGAGTTTGAGGTTGTGACTGTGGATATCACTTTGCGGACGTGATTTTGTGGGCATAATTATGAGTGTGTGGAGGGTATGTCTTTGGGCGGGCCTTGACGTTTTGGGTGTGGGTGGTGTGGGTGGGTGAACGGGGCCTTCATACTTGTGTTGTGAGCTTTTGTTGCTGGTGTGCTGTGATTATGATTGTATGCATAGCACTACTCTCTGGCAGATCTGCAGTCAAGCGGTTAAAACATTAGGGAGAAATCAAGGACAGGTTCATACCAACCTTCATACACTCGCGGACTCGCAGACACTTCGCAGTCGCTAGACCACTTCCATCTTCATTTCTCTCGCACACTCTGCACACATGGATGTTTGGCATATACCAAAGCAGCAACACTACACGCACTATATACGAACACAAAACTTTGCGGCGCTCGCATGCGATCACCCACATGCTCATGCACAAGTCACATATCGTTATGCGCCCGCAGGAGGACGATTACATTTACGACCTCAACACGCCGTTGGGTAGTGGACAGTTTGGAATGGTGGTGGCTGCACAGGACGCTAAAAATCCCTCCAGGCATATGGCCATAAAGATCATTCAGTGGAAGAAGATTGTCGATGCCGATCATTCTAAGGTGTGGTTGCGATGTGAGTGTACATGGGCTGGCATGTGCACTGGTATGTAATTGCGTATGGGTAATATGTAGGTACGTAGTTGTTTGAGTATTATATGAAATTCTAAAATGTACGTATTAGTGGATTGTGAGTACGCATATACCTATTATATATATAAATATACTAGTACTTGTACTTATGCTTGTACTATACGTATATAACCACTTACATAGGATATATATATACATATATATATATCTATCTATATATATATATATATATATATGCGCGGCGGGTTCCTCGATACTTATACATGTGGACATGCACACATATGTGTATTTATGTATAAATTTATGTTCACTTCCTTTTTTTGCCCCTTCTTCTCCGTGGCAAACTATTAGGTCTCTAAACCCTATACCTTGCTTTGCGTAGACGGCCAATTTGAAGAGTGAAATGGCGCTTCTGAAGGCGCTCAAGAATCCTAACATCATCTCATTGGAGAGGATTTATCACACACCAGAGGTATGTTGCCACAGTGTGGCCTCGGTCGAACTGAAACAACGAACCTGATATCACTGCCTTGTGTAATGAGTTATAATGGGCTGATTGATGTGACAAAGTATCGATCACAACTTGCATTTTCTGTCTAGCTAGGTTTGTATATTTTACTACAACGACGACGCAAAACCGAGAAATAGCAATGTCTTGAGTTACTACTTTTTTGTTGCACAACATTTCTCGGCACGCTTGCAAAGATATAACAAGACTTAGCTACAATGCAGATTAACCTCTTCAAAAGCACTTATGTTCCATTCTTGGTTACTTCACTCGGTGTTGCAGTGCTAACACGATCCGATATATTCATAGACGCACTCAGAAGAAGTTCATACATCATTTTGAGTCACATATCGTGGCCTGAAATCCATCCTCGTGAGCCCTATGTGGGTGACATCCCTTTTATTCCGTAATCGATTCCTGCAGTGTGATACACCTTATAGATTGGGCATCATGCTGAATGTATTCTTCAAAAGCCAAGTGCGTATCCTTTTAGCACTCTTCGGCACACAACTAAAAATCAAACAGTAAGAGATTTCGATTCAGGTCTAGCTCAGTTTTCCGCTGCTGTGTTGCCTGTTTACTTCCCACTGCAATGCCGCGAACGGCATTTGAACTTGAAGCCACCTGTACCTTAGGAGGTGTAACTACTCGCACACGCTTATCGCTAATCAATCTGTACGTAAATTCTGACCCACACGACTCAAGGATCATTCACTGTATACGCCACAGCAGATACAATCTATCCGATTCAGGCTTTATACTGACAGAATCCCCTTAAAATTCGAGAAAGTAAACTCCTAAAATCTTAAAATCTGAAATCGTTCCTGGTACATCCTCCAACTGTGCATCTGCTTCCCTCTTACTCTGTGCACCTTTGTTTCTGATGCTGTGTGCGCTATAGGTGCTCTACCTCGTGATGGAGCGAGCGTTTGGAGGGGATCTTCTGGACCGCATTCTGAGCCAACCCAACCAGAGCCTCAGCGAACCCGTTGCCAAATACTACATCTACCAGATACTCACAGCCCTCAAGTTCTTGCACGACAACAAAGTGGCGCACAGAGATCTCAAACCCGAGAATGTGCTGCTGTCTACCAATGACACGCACACTCTGGTCAAGCTGTGCGACTTTGGGTTTGCTAGGATTGTGGGTGAGAACTCGTTCATGCAGTCTGTGGTAGGTACGCCTGCGTATGTGGCGCCAGAGGTTATTAGACAGTCCTCGGGTAGCGCTGCTACGGGATATCAGGTCAAAGTGGATTTGTGGTCGCTGGGGGTTATAGTCTACGTTGCTCTCAGGTATGGGCGTGTGCGCGTGTGGGATTGTTACTTACCTGAACCCAGCATACAGGCGTGCATTTACACTTAAGCACCTACGTCCATACGATCATACACACTATATGACGACAGAATTGGAAACATAAGATTTTGGTTTAAAATGTAGTCTATTGCAAGCCCATACGCGCATACTATTGTGGGTCTATGAGCTGTGATCTCTAGATTTAGACGTGGTTCTACAGGCATGTATGTCTTCACTTTTCTATTCTTGAAAACACGGATAGATTTCAACGGGAAAGTTATATTGCATTATCAACTCTAAGCTAGTGTTTGAGTGAGCCTTCATCAAGCGCAAAGTTAGAAAATACCAAGCAGCATGTCCTAGCTACGCCGAGGTGTATATAGCAATTGCCAAGAGAAAGACTTACAGATGTAGCGCTTACTACAATCCTATCCGAATATGCATGTCCGGGCTTCTACCCGCCAACACCAAATTGTCCGCTAACATGTGTATGGTCACATCACTACCTTGTAGACCAATCACAATCTCACACAAGCAGTCCATGCACAGGACATGCGGTCGTGCGCTTTGTAACTCTGTTGACTAACCCCGAGACTGACTTTCACTGACATAACAGCGGTACGTTCCCATACAATGAAGAGCAAGAGGTTGCACAGCAGATTTTCACCGCCAACTTTTTATTCCCGGACGAGAAATGGGCAAATATATCAAATGAAGGTGAGCGCTGTTAGTGCACTTCCGTGCTCTTGTGTGCGTTTGCTGAAGTGTTTGTTGTTGGTGTGTTGGAGTGTAGAGAGTTCCAGCTATGCGCCGCCTTAGTCTAGGTGTGGTTTTGTTCGTGTAGGCGTGTTCGTATATCTTCATGTGTTTATGGCGTTACCCCTTAGTTCGTACATACTCGACGATATACGAAGTGGTGCAGTGAGACATCCACACACACAGATGCTTTCAGATGACTCTCCTTCCTTTCGCTTGACGAGCTTGTTAACAGAGAGTGTTTCGATGTAAATTATCAGCATGCGCATATATCAGCAATTGGGTGCCAACTACGGTGTACGCTACTGCCCAAACGCTATCCCATGAAGCACCTTTAAACTTCAAGGTGTATTTAAAATATGATATATATATATATATATATATATCCACCGTCGCTTCGAGAGGGTTTTGTCATACAATAATGATATCTCTCCACCTTTATGCTCACGTTATTTCTACGTCATTTTCTCTCTCTCTTTCGCTTTTGCTCTCCATCAGCCAAGCATCTGATACACAACACGCTGAAGGTGGATTACAACGAACGATATTCGACGGAACAGGCATTGAATTCCAGTTGGTTCCGATCGGTATGTGACCCTTCGGTGTATGACGCCAATATAGCGAAGATACTAAGATTATACACGCGATGTTGGTTGTATTGAGTGGTTTGAATTGATTATTGTCCCGGTGGTATTGTGAAAACACTCCGCGTGGTGTGAGTTTAGTTTTCGCGTGCTCAAGTGATTTTGTCGTCAAAGTTTTCAATATCAAAAAATTCTCGGCATAACATCCCTTCAACGTCTCACAGGAAAGTTGAACGTGTTAAGCGTCGATCACACTCGATCGGTATTTAGTTATCGCTCGTGTAAACACCTTACTATCACCAGTCACGCAAATCAGTTTTCTTTCAGCGCACAATTTTGCAGATGTATAACGTCGGAATATAATAAGCACATACAGAAGTCGTCAATTAGCCCAGAGATGATCTTTTGAATAGCAGCTATACTAGATTAATCTTAAACCAGTTGAATAGCAGATATTTTGAATAGCAGCTATCTAGGCTGATCTTAAATCAGTCGATTATCATGTATGTCGTCTAAAACTACTAAGTATACATGCAACAAAGTAACACATCCAAGCAGTGAAGAAACCAAATCATTGAATGGTATCAATTTCCACATACCAATAAAAACTCTCTCAACAGCGATGTGGGCGGTAGGGGGATCTGTTTGGCAACCAGGCAGCAATAGATCATGTTTGTGGTATGAAATAGATGCGCTCAATGAATACTCAACATGATTTTGCTCATTATGTTAGGACAAAAGGCTGCGAATGCAACTGGAGCAGCTTGAGGAGGCCTTCCGCACCGGTCCCAACCACTATCAACTGGACAAGTACATCCCTGCGTAGTGCGTAAACAGACACTGCTTGTTGTGTAGCTATATGTCGTTAGAATAGTCAGAATCGGGTAAGCATTGTTTGAGAGCGTACGGTACTCAGCTTTGTCCATTCAGTGCTGCCCACTGATCAAATAAATTATTTAGAAGTTTCCATTGAGAGCTTTTTCTCTGCTGATTGAATCATTTTGGGCTGCTTCCGGATCGGGCAGTATATAGAGTACGTGATTATTGATGAGACTTATGTCTCACAGCTCTCAGTATTACCGATGACTTTGGAATTTAATGTGAGCTAACTTTGGATCCCGTGCTAGTGCATGCTCAGTATGACTATATTTTAAAGTGCACAGGAGCACTGTAGTACAGTGCATTTACAAGTACTGCTTAGTATGACACCGAATATGCTCGGAATACTCATATTTGGGTAAGTACTGGTTGGCACCGCATGCTCCTAAGCTTTGGTGCGTGCACGGATCGCTTTGGATTCTTAAGAAAACGAAGAAACCATACAGCGGGCATGCTCGTTGGATTGACTGAAACCTTATATAACAGGACCTGTCCATGAAATGTGATTGGCGAAGGTCATGTAGTTGACTTTGCACGGTTTTCCGATACGTGAGGATTGCATCCATATTAATTCACGATGGTGTTTTAGCTGGCAGTACAACTCAAAATAATAAAAATTGTTTTAGTGATGGCGGTACACGAAGGGGGCGGAAGACGGCTATACACATGATAAAAGATTGTCATATTGAATAGTTTATATAAGACGATGTTGCGCGAGTGTCGTGAAAATTGCTGCAAACATCTCGATACACCGAACTGTTTTTTTTGTGATCCCAATATGCCATGGTTTTAAATCCGGACTCTAGTCGTTGAAGTTTAATCGATGAGAGCTGACATCAGCTCTTCGTCTGCATTTTACTTGTATAATAGTCAAGTTGGTTGCCCAATCTGAACACGCACGAGTGGTTGATACTCATTGCTCAAAGCTTTTGAAACACCTATACCTAGTATATACCACCAAACGGCTCTTACCGTTGACTCACTGGTTATTCTGAACAATTGCGACTGCTATTTCCTTCATGAGCTGTGAGTACAGCGATTTGTAATTTGAGATATACCACTCACTAGGCAAATGTCATTCAAGTACAACTCAAGCTAGGGACAATTTGACGGCTGTGACAGGGATGTTGTAGATTTTGCAAAAGCCTTTCTGCTGATTTCTCCCATATAAGTATCACGTTCTCATGAAGATGGAATTTACACCTAGTGCTTCAGGATTATCTCCAACTCTCAGAAACCACAATTCGAAATGAAAACCTGTCCCTTCCTGGTCCCTTTCTGATGCGCTTTGATACCTGACAATAAACAAAAAAGCAATTTAAAGGCTCTAATTTTCCACCGCCGATGTTTTTTCTTTCTTTTGCACTCGAACAGTCTATACATATCAATGCGAAATCATTGAAATTGTGAATTGTGAAACGAAATCAATTTGATTAAATTTGTTAATTCAATTTGTGACTCAATTGAATAGATCAGCAGCGAGTCATTATGAGGATTTTTTTACTGTTCATACAGTTAGAGGTTTTGCTTTCAGTGGGGTTTTCAGTTATTGATATTTTTTTCTCTGTAATTCGTTCCTTTGTAGTTCCCTTGTGAAATCGAGCGTGCAAAAGTATCAGATATACTTGCTTCATATAAATGGGTTTTTATTGTATGTATTTATATTTAAAACTATCCATCAGGTACACTTGCGATCAAGATACTTTTACAAAAGGTCCGTAAGTCTTGAAAATCTGTGGGGAACAACCCGATAAAAAAGCCATCCGCGAGGCTCGCAAACAGATACACCAAACATAAGCTCTCTCTCTACCCTATGAGACTAGTTTTTCCTTTCACCGATTTCTTTAACTCGCCCGACAGTCTATATTTGGTTGTACCTAAGGTTGTAAGATAGTAGCAGTAGCTTGACATGCCTAGACTTTTTGAAGTGAACCTGGGAGATTCTACAGAGCTTTCATTCATTCAGCTTTACACCAAACTGTCGAAATTGAATTTGGAGAAACATGAACATGTTCTGCTCCAGATTTTGATTTTTTTTACCCTTTGCTGAATTATTGATTAACCCATAAACCCGTTCTACACGAAAATTAGTACAGATAAACTTGTAATGTCAACCATGTTTACCTCCGATTTAAAACAATGTTGTTTGTGTTGTAAGTACCGAACTGTTAAGTGTGGGCGATAACTGGTAAGTGTGAAAGGAAAGCTAATAAGTTTGAAAAGTTTGAAAAGTTAAGTTGTTTTGTGCATTTTGTTGGCGAACGGCCGCGCAGGCTCGAAAGAAGAGAAGGTTGGTGTGTGATTGGTGCTTTGCGAACCGAAGTGCGGGGTAATATGAGCTGGAGGGTGGCAGATGACGATATATGTTGAATGGACTTGTAGGCTCGAAATTGAGAAGATACCCGATTTGATTGGCGGCTGGATTCTCAAGGAAATCTTTCGGAGAAGTTCATTCTGCTAAGGTAGACATTTATTCAACAATCGAGGAAATAAATTTAAATTCAACGTTACATTGTGTTTTGAGTGATCTAAGAATACATGCAGATATCTAAAATGATACCTAACACCAATTCTGAATTTTAAATCAATTATTGATTCCGATCATTCAACTGTGATAGTTTTACTTATCACAATTTTGGCCCACGTATTTTTCGGTTTCTAAGGGTACAACATGAAGCTATCCACGCTCAATCCCAGTTTCGATGTTACACCCAAGCTTAATTCGTTTAGAAACACTTGGGATCTTGGCGGTTAGAGTTCATCAAAGCTTGCAAATAATGATTTCGCTTCACTTCACCGTACCTAACACGATTGACATGAAAGAATCACATTTTTCCATCTCGCCCTTTCGCTCAAACCTGGGAATGATAATACGAAGAATTAAATAGTTAAATTCATAAAACAAAGGATCATATTCTTGGTACTGTTTTTTTTCTCGATATTACGAAGTTCGCACTGATTGTATCTGCAGCTGTGATTGTTGTGGTCTTAGCCATCTCATTGCAGTGAAAACCTGCACTTGCCACAATTAGCTTAACGGGTTATTGAGGTTCAATATGTGTATGTCTGACTTCAGGTTTTTCTCTCCTGAAAACCCCCTTGATATATATCTCCGCTTATTGAGTACCTAAATTTGGTGGGAAATGAGACCAACCTTATCCAATCGGTTTGTGATTTGTGATGTTTAGTTTTGTCAACCCTGGTGTTGGAAGTTTTGCTTCATTGCTTTGGCGCGGATATGTCCTTCATCAAACATGCAAAGTATGAAGTTGTATAAAGTAACATTGGTGACGGTAGGCTTGATTTCATGCCCTCTGTGTTGCGCAATGGGTTCAACTAGTTGGTGAACTAAGAAAAAGACAATTTCTAGAACATTCATCTACATTTCCTTTATTTTAAATTTCTATAACATTGGCAAAATGCCAACTCATCGCTACATACGATATGCCTTTTCATATTAAATATGTTAGAATGTACTGACACTCTAAGACTCTAAAGTGCAAATGTATGTCTTTATTTTTAACCTCATTTTTGGTGTTATACCAGAACTACTTGGGTTGGCCGGAGAGAAAACTCAGATGGTCAATTTGAGAAACCTTTTGAAACATTCTTTAAACTCTTCGGTAATATTCTATTTCGACTTCTTTACTTGCTACTAATTCTCACGCTGATTATAAGATACTCTTCAGCATAAGCTGTGACATACATAGGAGCATAACTATCTTTAGATTATTTCGGGTGTAGGAAACTGGATCACCTCTCGAGAGTCGGCTAAGAAAGTTGTTTAACCTTCGGGATTGAGTCACCGACTATAACGATTTCAATAAATCAAAAAAAAATGCGATAACAGTTGGTCCCTGAAGCGTCTCGACGGAACAATTGTCAAGGGTTCGGAACTCTCTTCTTGTACTCTGCACGCTCATCGCCTTGTTGCGACCTGTACTTGTCACGTACAGAAACGCGATGTAGTAAATTCATTTATATGCGTTTTTTGCACTCATCTTTCAGCCAGAGCTTGTATAAAGTCAAACAGACGCAAACTGCTGGTCATATATCCTCGACTTGCTTTTATCAAGTAATAAATCACAGACCCTCATGACGTAAATTTAACGTAAATTGCGCCTCTGATGTCTAAATTTCACATGATTTAACGACACCAGATCTTGCATTAAACTTTTACGTAAACATGTACGCGTGAAAGTGTTTTAGAAATACGCCCAAGATATTATTCTCGAGCTCTAGAGATGACAGGTGCGGGTTCATCGGAGATCTGTAACACATCACTTAGAATCAAACATTCAAACCTCCAGTCGCCATACATAAGTAGAGTTGTATGTTCGTCGAGACTACAGCGAGAAAGGTGTTCATATATTTTCGAATCAAAAGAAGATTGTCGTGTTTTTCTTTGCCGGGATTGTGTTTTCATAATTACAGAATCATCCGATAATGTGATTGACCCAATGAAAACAACAGATTGGTTCAATGGTACCGACCATCTCATTGGCGTGGTGTATGTTGCAGTGCCATCGTCACTGCAGGGTTGGTTGGAATAGAAATTGACCAGGAATATCTTTTTGCAACTTCCATGGCGAACTCCATTACCTGCGGAAGTCTCTAAAAGTCGTTTTAACATTGTATGACTCAGCGAGTTTCCTTTTCGATATCTAGTTATTCCAATTTAACGCCAGAATGAACTCCAGATAAATGTACGTTTTGGATTTACGTACCATTAGAATAAACCCAGTACTTGATTAGCTTTGCCTGTGCTGATGTTTAGGTGAATGATCAGCTTTCGCTTACCGCTGCCAGAGATACAAAAGCCGCAAGAGCACTCAAGCGTTGATTTTTCCTCGCTGGCGTCGGCCATAACATGGCCGTCAATATAGCTATGTCCTTAATTCACATTACATCTCTTTCGTTGAAAAACTGCTAGCAATCTAAGCTGATAAGTACATGATACTAACTAAGCTCTTCGACAAACATAAGGACCACTCTCGACTAAGTAATTTTTCAAGAATTGGGCAATGGATTATGTGAAGCTATAATATTGATTTATGGAAGACATAATTTGAATTTGGGCTATCCGCCGCTATTTTTCGCGAATAAAACTTGTCATTTTGCTGAGAATAGAAAATTTTCTCGCTCTTATATTTACTCTAAGTCAGTTTTCTGTTTGATCGTTGTATTGTAATGGCACACAGATTCGGTGATTCTGGGCTGTAGCTGCTTGGTGCCATTTTTTCTACTTCTTTGGTTCAATTTCTTTGCTTGACGATGCTACAATAGATAAGTTCTAAGTAGTTTAGTACCATCCGAAACTTCATAGATATTTTCAGAAAAAGAAGCCCCCTGAAAGTCGTATGATGCGCAGATGAACATGCGAATTTGTATTTGTTGAAGTGATATTTATTGTGGGTTTGTCGATGTAGTAAACCTTTTTAATTCAATTAAAGAATGTATGGTCTTTTGCAGCTGTATTGGAATTTCAAATAATATCCTAGATCAGCTATTTTACTCGCGCCATTCCTACATAGAGTTGACACAGATCCAAACAAGCAAGTTCGGAAGTGCTTTCCTAACAAAGGGTGTGGCTAATAAGCCACGGCAATATTCACGATGTCAAAATTGTTCTTAAAAATGACTTTGTAAAATAAAAGAACAAAAAGGCGGTCAATAGCGTCATACTTTAGTGTAGTAATAAAGCTGGAAATCATCCAAAACTATAAACTCTTGTGTGGTGGTGTAGTGCAACCAGATGTGCGTGCTTGTGGGAACAACTTAAACACGTCGACTATTATTTGCTCTTTTTATTGATATCTTGTATACACAGACAACATGAAAAATTCCGCTAGTCCTAGCGGTTGCATTTAGATGCCGTACTCACCACATTTGGTATCAAATCGAGCTTGACTTCTCACGTCGATCAATATTCCGTATCCTCTAATATCGCACGCTCCTTTTCACATAAATACAGTGTAGCGGTCTCTGTACTGAGCCACTGGAAAGCAGTTTTCTCAAATGGCTCGAGCTGTTCTGAATCTGGTACCGGTTAGCAGGCAATTGATCTAACCAGCTAGTATTCGTTCAGTTGCCCGTTAAAGTACATCAGTGACCATACACCCCTAAGCAGGTATTTAGACGCGTATCTCCCACGCCTCTTACAACAGCTGCCGTTGTAGCTTTGTCTTGCTCTCGCCACCGACATCAAAGCCATTTACGTTGTATCCTAGACCTTTTGTAGCTGCATACGCTGTATTATCCAGGCTTTCCAAGAATATCAGTTCGAATTCCTCGACTGCGTCGTCTCCATTGGCTTGATCAGCCGATTGGTCAGGCCCGGCGCTTAAAATATTTTGACCGGTTCGTTGAGCTTCGTCCACTGAATTCTCATTCGCATTATGCTGTGGAGAAAGAGAGTTTTTGTGTGGCGAAAAGAAAGGAAAAGGAAAATAAGATTCAAGCAGTCAAGTCAGGTGTGGCAGAAGTATATCATACACTATTTTTCATCGTGAATACAAACATCTTACATGGCACATAGCAAATACCAGCCATAAGTATGTATAGTGAGATAGCGGCAACACAAATGCTCGAAATTCCGACTTATGCATTGACTTGTACACTCTTTACAGCTCTTGCAGCCCCACGCAAAAATACACATGGAAATTTAGTATCTAGTGCAAATCAAGCTATAATCATCCGCCGGAGCTTCCACCAAACCACAACATATGCCATGCAGGCTATCAGTGCGTATTTAACTGAGCGAGCACACACCTTTGCATAATATGTACCCGATGGATTATTGTACATTCACAGAACTCATGATTGCTGACCAATACGATGACAGGGAGTTTCTATACAAGAGCTTGAGTACGTTAGTTTACAATGATAGGTACTACATACCCATTTGACTAGACCATCATCATTATCATCATCATCATTAACATCGTCATGATGGGGGTGTTTTTTCTTCTTCTTTTTGCTCTTCTTCGACTTCTTGGGCTTATCGTATTTTTCGAATTCATCCCACCATGAAGGGTCTACATACACAAAGAAAATGTTAAAGATTCAGGACAACCACGTCCCCAGTATATGTGTGACAGGTACGAGGACTGAATATGCACCTACTTAGTTTGCATAGATGTTCAATCGAAGGCGTTTCCCTGTGATGGCAAATGCGAGATATCATTGCGCTTTGCCCACTTTTAATAATAGCTACACACGCTACTCCCTCATAGTCACTTCCATGTGCAAATGCTACCACAAGAGTAGATGACACATGATCTAATTTCTTTTTAGAACAGTTCATAGTGAACAATCATAAGCTAGTACAAAGTGCAATAGTAATACCCCAATTACTACTGCGAGAGTATCAGGAGCACATGCCCGGTACAACGTTCATACTAATCCACAGTACAGTACACTTGATGACTTCGGTAAATGCGCGCATACACACACAGCCGGCACGTAACACTGCCATGGCATACCCCTGATTCGGATTCGACAGCAGTGGGAGTTGGCAGCATACTGGTGCTACTCTCAGTCTCAGAGCTGTGCATTGTCGATGTGGCTTCCGCAGAAGGCGAGGGGGTGGGGGTGGGAGAGACCTCGACCGCACACGCGTTACACACTCTAGACGAGACGATGTTGGCCAGCTTAAGCGATTCTCCAACGAGCGAATCTGTGTGAGTGAGTGTGAGTGAGTGTGAGTGAGTGAGTGTGGGTAGATTAGAAGCAAGTGTGGTTCAGTGAGGAGTGGTTGGGATTGCCGGGAATGGTAGCGAAGGAATGGGTATGCTACAGCAGGGCAGATTACATGCCTGCACGCCTACACCGGTGACACGTCTCCCGACTCAGTCGTGATTACACTTGGATTCTATTTATACAGAAGTACCTACCGGTCAGCGATGTGATGCGCACACGGTCGTAGCAGCCGTTTGGCACCGGGAACACTACCGTCTGCCCATCATAGTTCTGCACTCGGAGTGGCAGCTGTAGGAATGTATTCGACCGCGAGGCATGTTGTGAATAACGAGTGATATCCCATACGTCAGAGAAGTGGGTGAGAGTACTTTGCTGTAGATGGCTCATACTGAGTGACTCATTTGAGTTGTGGTATTCGTTTTCGCTCACAGATCTGTGCAGGGGCTAGATACAAACTTCAGTACATGATGGGTCTGTATTTGTAATATGAAACCTCAATACATGACGCGTGTGTACCTGTAGTTGAATATAAAACTTCAATACATGATGCATATGTATCTGCAATTGAATATGAAACCTCAATACATGACGCATGTGTACCTGTAGTTGAATATAAAACTTCAATACATGATGATGCATGTGGTGTATTTGAATTGAATATGAAACTACAGTATATGACGCATATGTATTTGTATTTGGATATGTGAGCTAGGATATATCTAATCATAGCATCGACCCATAAGTAGAAAGAGTCTTGCTCCTTTCAACAGCTCTCGCTTATCATCGTGCTCACATATGCTCGAGCATGGAGCTGGCCTTTAACAACAAACGGTTGCAAGCACTGTTCACACACAACTATTGCAAAGGACTACATATGAACGTGTATACATCGAGCATATACGCCTCCACACGTCACATACCTATGCTAGCACACAATACACACAAAAGCACGTAATAAGCGTACCGTATACGTATTGATACGTGTGCACAGGTAACCAAGTTTACACATACCCCTCCAAGGTCAATCCAGCAGAGGTCGTCCCTTGAGATCTCCTATTTTCCCTGCTCAATCCAAATAGGCAAGTAGAAGTGTTACTATGGTACAGCGGTTGAAGGTTTTGGGTTTGAGTGCTAACAAGCACAGCTCAGAGTGTTTAGGGTTCAAGGGTGAGCGAAATGAGAGAATATGTTACACAAGTGCGTACTGCATGAGCAAAAGCTATACAGAACTGGACACAGGGATATCACTCATTGTCTATTCGACTGATATAAAATCAACCGAAATCCTGTTCACACCACCCGTGATTGTAAAAAAACTTTGGTACCAGAGAAACTGGCAGTGACAATAGGTCAGGAGACCTGATCACACACTCCGTGTATGCAAAGCAAGTTATGTATGTCAGAATATAATCTGAGGAGCTGCAGTATTGACAAAAAAAAATACAAAAATAACAAGTCTAAGTAAAAACATGCGAACACATTTACATATGCGTACAAATAATCACTATACATAGATATTAACTGTTCGTTACATAACATGTGAAAAATGTACACGTCGGAGCATTTACATTGGGGGGCTATTCCGCACCCTAAGGAGGTGGGGTGTTCCCCATGAATTCAATCACTCAAGCAAAAAAGTAATCCAGAAGCATGCAGAACATGTAGGTTGGCATAAGTATAAACTTACGTACCTCTAAGTACGAGTGCACGGCATGTGATTGAATCGTACGTACCTGAGGCGGGTTTACAGTAAATATCAAGTTGGGACCAATTTCACTGTAGAAACCCTCTTCGAATCTGAAAGACGCTACCTGGCCACTATGGAGAAAGCAAGAACGATTCCAAACAGATTAGGGTTAATTAAAATCACAAGCCACTTACATATACCTATCTAAGGACATGTACGCATATAGACGTGCTGCTAGATTCTGCCTGTGGCATTATACTCTACGCAGTACTTTACCGTCGTTACTCACATTTAAGAGAGTATCAATTTTTCCGTGTCGAGAGATAAGATGAACGAATGCAATCGAAGCTGTACTGTGAAGGCATGCGCAAGCACACTCTACACCAATTTGCTATACTATGCACGCATCTTACAATTTAATACTGCTTTGGTACCATTTGGGTTCAAATGATCTATATCCAACACACATCCGTTGTTAGCTACACACCACGAATAAGTAATCATGCCAATTAGCTATGCGTTCATATCGCACGCACTCCACTTACAACTTCATATCGTAGTACATGCCAGTGTCCCCGAGAGCATTGCTGGGTTCTTCAAAGGGTTCGGTGCCGTTGGGCGCGTCGAGGATTTCGATGACGTATTCGTACTGTGCGTGTAGGAGTATGTAGTAGCGTAACCGCCAACCCGCCATTTAGTAGTGTATCAATGGTATGTTCATGTGCAAGGTACACGGATTTCGACACACACACACATATATATATACATACACTCATACTTACATATTCACACATGTACACACACACATATTTGCACACTTAATCTTCATAAGCAACACAGTTTCATGAGCCCACACTCACCACAGTGCCGTCGAATGGGGGGTCGATCGTCTCGACGCACGTGTTGGGACAGGACGAGGTATTGAAGCCATTGTACAGGCGATTTGGATTTGGTATAGGACGTATGGGCTGGATTTGTGGGCCTGTGGTGCCAAACAAAAGCAGTTTAAATGCGATGGTTTTAGAAAGAAAGCGCTAATGATAAATGTGCATCGATATATGAATCAAGATATCATGTGTTTATAGCCTCTCATGAGAATACTACCTACTAACGATTTCATTTGAGCAATATCCCATTATATAAATCAGTATATATACGAATTACGAAAGAATTTTACCTACCAAAGGTTGGACAAAACACCGCAGCATAGTTCTCCACTTCGAAGGTTGGCTCGCAGATCTCTGTGACGTTCGTCGACTGCATATGCGACAAAAAAAAAAGATAAAAAATTGAGTAACAAATTACGAGGAAAAGGTTTAGGACCACATAGAAAGGATTGGTTCATTTTCATGTTCATACGCATATGATCATTAATTTATTATTATTATTATTATTATTATTATTATGTGACTAATATATGACACATAATTATGTGACTAATATGTGGCACATAATTATGTGGATATTGTTATGTTTCGAGGATTGAGAAAACTATGCCGGTAGACATTGAAAAGGTTGGAGGGAAAGGAGAGGGAGAGTGCTTAGGGTGTGATGCACAAATCAGTTAAAGCGTGAAAGATGTGCTGCAAGCTAAAGTCTTCAAGACATATTTGTGTGAGACGTGTGCACGCGTTAAAGTGACGTAAGATAGCTTTTGATCTTAATTGAACGAAAGTGGTAAGAGCTGAATGTAAAGTGTAGCCAAGAGCCGATACCGTTTGATCTGTAGAGTGTGCATTGAAATGAGTTCGGTTGTTCGTCAGGTTCGACTGTGTGGTCTTTAAACGTTCGATCTGATCTGGACTATACCGAAAGGCATTGAATCGAGTTTAGTTGATTGGATGTTCATAAGTTAAACATGATTGGTTTGTATTTAAATATACCAATCGTAGTGGTTTATTTGCACTGGTGCGATATAAAACGGATTGGATTGCACTGCTCTAGCGGTGTACTGCACCGAGTTTAATACCAATGAATCGAAGATGGAAATAAAAACTCACAAATATCTACATATACTGAAATATAAAAGAGTAACGAACATACTATAATACATACTAAATTATCGTTAATAAATTGAGATACATCTACATACACATACATACATACATACATACATACATACATACATACATACATACATACATACATACATACATACACACACACATACACACACATATACAATATA
>NW_014039916.1:23769-26269 GCF_001186125.1 Sphaeroforma arctica JP610
ATGCATACATATACATACATACACATCATACATGTACAAGCACATGCATGAACGTCATCGCAAGAAACGAACATACATATTGAATCACAGGACGGGTTCTGGAGCGGGTGCCGGGGTTATCTACATCACAGATGTCTGGGCAGTCGGACCATTCAGACCACGAATCTAAGATGCATTGCGGCACACACACAGGGCTGCACACTTCCTCCTGAGGGGATAAGAAGTGTTGCGTGTGTGGGTGGTTAGCATAGTAGGTATGTGTGATGAGTGTTGTACGCAGATGGAGATTGAGTGTATTGCATGCGGCTGGTGTGATAAGGATAGATATGCTATGGCTCTGTGTATCAACGTTCTAAATATACTTTCCGTATGCATGCGTTGTTTCTGACTAAGTCTCTCTCTGTACTGAATGTATATATATATAAAATATTTTCCCACTTGTAGCAGTACTGGTACGAGCATACTCAACAATACACACAGACTCTATTTGTACAAACATACTCGACGAATCTATAGGCCCTATAGGAGATACAAAATAACTCAACAATATATATAGGTCCTATCGGGAAGCCTCTAATAGCTCCGTTGATGGAACATTGTTGCACGTGCATGGATCCGTGGTACAGCGAATGTAAATCTAGGTGTAAGTGTCATATTAAGAGTTCATATATATTATAAGTTTGTATTTTCCATTGCATGCGTGTGGGTGGGAGACAGTATAAGGTATATAGCCCAGGCACATTGCCAGCATACGGCCTATACACCATAGATCACAACGACCAAGGAAAAAATTACAAAGCGAAAATGCATTGCGATCACATGAGTGTACTAAGCTAATACATTGACTAGAAAATCTCAGGCAAAGCGGATACGCAGTTCAACAATCGCAATTAATCGCATGCAGAACACAAACAGAAACTCAGGGCAGAGAGGGATAGGGGCGGCAAAGAAAACAACAGACAGATGTAAGCAGCTGGGACGCGAGTCAGTCTGTGAGGAATAGATAAGGTGGACATAGTACGTGGGACCAAGAGTACCAGTCTGCAGTATAGGCCAATAGGGTTTAGGGTTTTGGAATTTCTAAGCACCGGTTAAAGAGCGACTTATCCCTGTTGCAAGTTTTAGGGCTTAGGGTTTATATGCGGTGTGGTTCAATCGTGTACGTACCTTCAGCAAAGTAGGACACAGTAGAGGGTCAGATCCGGGTGAGGTGATGCCACAGGTACTTATACGAACACCTGAGAACAAAGCGTTTACGAAATGAGTTGTTGTATACAGAGATGCTTTTGCGTGGCTTTGTTGTATGAGATGGATGTGAGAGGACAGGCAATGTCCTGGAATGGCACGCGTTTACGAAAACAAGGAAGGTTTGTGTACGTACGGAAAGCAGCATAGCCTCCTATAATAAGCACATCCTAAAGTGTTCCTTTTTACGATTCTATGGAAACAGGTGGTACAGAACTCTAAACTCTAAAACCATTAGTGATTGGTCATAATGGCCACTGAGCATCATGCACGGATTGGACTATTGTGTACAACAAACGTATCAGTTGTGAACATTGCACGAGAACACTCTTTCCATTATCTATCCGCAGTCCCGTACCCATAGAAGTACACCGATACGACACTGTGTAGCAAGTAACGGCAATCAAGCCTCCCAGGGGACGCCTTCATACTAGATGAGTCAATAACCACGCCAGTGATGTAGTGCAGATTAGACGCTATAGATCGGACTGCTGCACATTTAACATTCCCCAAAAGATAGATAGGCATGTCTGGTGCGGCCAATCATCAATGGGCAAACTATTGAATGCACAATGTGCTGTATATATATATATATATATATATATATACAAACACTGCATATATCTATATATGCATGATGCATATATCTATATGTACACGTAGGCATGTATCAAACTCACATACCGTCGCCGCACATACTTGTGCACACACTCCAGTCCGACCACGGATCCGCCGTACAGTCCGTGACATTGTTGTAGTCGCACTGGTGCTGAGGATCTGTATTGCAGGCTAACGTCTGTGAAAGCTCAGGGCTGCCAGGAATAAATGGGAAGAGGATGGAGTGGGCAACAATGAGAACAATACGTGTGTGCTGTGTAGGTGTGTTGGTAGAGATAGCTGAATGTGCGTATGTGTACAGTACACAACGAGTATAGTACGTGCTGCACAAGTGCATTCGCATGGTTTGGAGATTTCTGTAATTGTATCAACCCTCTCGTCGCGCGTGGTTGAGCACAGAGTCCGGAGGATTCACTCACTGTCCGTACACTGTCCGTACACTGCACACACACACATATATATATATATATATACGTATATATACATACATATACATACATACATACATACATACATACAAATATACACCTCCAATAGACAATGTAAGTTATAACGTAGATATTCAAATACTTAAGCAACATAGCGCATGTACTCTCGTATCCATACCATGGCTGACCTCCACTTTCTGGTTCCACCG